>NC_069129.1:60462266-60704766 GCF_026914265.1 Mya arenaria
GGAAGAATTTTGAAAAAACAACAACAATAATGATAGAGAACAACGTCATGAAATGATGAAGCAAACTTAAATATGCATGTTATTAAAATCAGTAAAATCAAATTGTTAAGTCATATTCAACATATGAACAGTTAGTTACTCTATCATTATTGGGGTGTTAATTGTTGATTGTAATCTTGTTTTATCGGTGTCCCCTATGTTAACGATAAACATTGAGAAACCAACTCAAACCGGCTCAGCCTGTTTTTCCTCGACTGGCTTCCGTAAAAAGGTAACCAGAACTGGATTTAACCAAATGACAGCTAATCATTTATTGCGCATTGCATGTTTTAAGATCACAGATTTTAGCATAATTGCATAATTGCAATAAATTATAATAATTTCATATCAAAGCTAATGGAATGGTTTTGCAAACGTTTAATCCCCGAGTGTCTGGTTACGTGCAGGCGTTCCATCAGAGTATGCGCTTTGGATGAAATTGTACACAGACTTTATTAACTCTAAATAAAATCTTTTCAGAGGTAAAATTGGATTTGAAACCGACATTAATTAAAGAAATTGATATGTAAATTAGTATAAATTAGATGGTGTAAAAATGCTTTGATGTTTCCATTTCAATGGTGAATATCTATATGCAATGCATCAACCTAGTTTGGAGTAAAATAAATACTTGATGGTTTTAACACTTAAATAGCAGTAAAAACTTTCCAACTGATAGGCTAATAGGCTCTACGGATGGTATGTTCCTTGAAGCAAATTTTTACCATACCCAAATTTTCATACCATCCATTCAATTATTGATGTCTTGCACTGACATAAGTATGCTGTTGTTGCATGAAATTAGCTGTTACTGGTGGGACATCCAGTTGCGCTGTGTGTTGCGGAATACGGTTAAAATCCCAAAAAATCAAGGCGAATATCAGTATTAGTTTCAATAGTCAATAGTATGCTAATTGTTATAGTATGCTAATTGTTAAAAAAAATATTTTACATATTTCATGCCGAGAATATACGTATTCAAACATTCAACGGTTGTCCGGTTAGCGCAGTGGCTGGCGCACTCGCTTCTCACCAAGGCAACCCGAGTTCGATTCCCGGCCTGGGCGCATGTGAGTTTGGTTTGTGGTCACAAAGCCGGACAAGTGGGTTTCCTCCGGATACTCCGGTTTCCCCAACAACACAAGACCACACTCTCGCGCAATATCGTGCCAACGAGATTGACTTAGTATAAGCTATCATAGCATTCTTCACAGTCGTTGTAAAATATATAATGTTTAAACTAAACATGCCTCTCCCATTTCACGATGCCTGGACCCTCAATCATAATTACTGTTCGTTATCATTTGATGACATTAAAACGCGCTTGCCACAAACACTTCGCATCAGATTTTGATGGATTACCCATAAAGAACTAGATTACACTGCTGTTTTATATTCAAATTATTTCAAATGAATCTGCAAATAGTTCAACTCTTTTTTAGAATAAATATTATGTTCGGATCATTTTACATCTATTTAAAAGTTTTTACTTAAGCTTTTAATATTCATGTATGTAAAGTAATTATTTTTCCTCTGAGCAAATGCTTTATACACGAAAAAAGAACGATTCTTTAACAGACCCATATGTTCTGTAGTCAGCAATGACAAAGCGCGGTACTGATTGGATGGCCGAGATGCGATTTCATTGGCTGGAAATGTAGGATATAATCTTCCCTTAAGAATATAACAGGACGAGTTTAAAAAACATTCATACTTTATTTCCATCCGGGCATTCACCGATTCTCTTAGGGTTCGTATATCCGCGGACAAAATGTTTATATTATAACCAACGATTCTGGTGATAATACAATGGAACTGTTCGAGACTATTAAAGCAAACATTGGTACATACGGTTACAACACTAATTCTAAAATAAATCATGTTAGTGGTCGATATGAGCTGATGATATTCAATAACGGTTCATGTATT
The DNA here is from genome assembly GCF_026914265.1 of Mya arenaria. Classification (NCBI taxonomy): domain Eukaryota; kingdom Metazoa; phylum Mollusca; class Bivalvia; order Myida; family Myidae; genus Mya; species Mya arenaria. The sequence goes on from NC_069129.1 coordinate 60,464,235, forward strand.
GATTTGAAGAAACGCTGCGTAAAGTATTCACCACGAATTTGAATTAGGTACACGTGTACTCATCTTAGCCAAAATAAAGTACAAATAGTTGTACTCTATATGAAAAAAGATAAAATCGAGAGAATTCAATATCAGCCTGACGGGATAAGTGTCAGTTAATAACTTGCTGAAAGAAATTGGGTGGGTTTTCTTATCAGACAGATGGGAAATACAAATGCTAATTTTAGTTTATGAGGAGAAAACAGCAGGTTACCCTCATGTTTAGGTCAACTTTTCCAACAGACTCTTTCAGACGCTAGTAATAATTAATATTGGTTAAGAAATTTCAATTTTTACCAGGCAATATCTCGAAGATATATGAAATTCAGTTTATTTTGCTTCAAGTACTTGAAATAATCTAGATATGAAACAAAAGACGCAAAATCACAAGCAAAACCCAAAACAAAAAATAAACTATTATATACAGTACCAAAAATACCAAGGCCAACAATTACACTTTAGTTTCTCAGGCACCGCCGTATTATTTTTTTTCCACCCGCTCCAGTTTTTCAGATTTTATCATTTTTTTTATTTAACAAATCGGCTTATTTTCACTCAAAAGATTTAGTGTATTGTAACCTCAAAATCAGTCTGGATCATTGAAGCGCAATCAGCTGTTTTTATAAGCGTCGCCATGATATACAAACTTTAATACTATTCATGACAGATATAGAAATATGTATCAAATTGTTGTATTCATTAATTTAATTCTTAATTGAACACATGTATGTTTAGAACATATCAGAGGATACATTTTATTAATATTTACATGCAGGGGCGTAGCTAGCCCTCTATTCATGTGGATTCATAATTGTGCTAGGGGAGTTTGGGTTGGGGAAATTTTGAAGATCATGGTGCAATCTTGTGCATTCTGGACGTTCTGAGGTTCCTTATTTATTACTAGATAATTGTCAAGTGTTATAAGTCATCCTGTAGTCAAGTACGCATAGATCTACTGCAACTTTGGCTGATATTTTTTGTCAGTAGCATGTAGATTCAGCCTCGTACTCGCGTATCTATAGAGGCAGCTACGCGCCTGCTTGTACAAAGTACATCGTCTACAAATCATACAATTTTAGTGTTATAAGTCAACCTGAAGATACACCGTTAATGGTTGTGTAACATGTCTTACAATATTAGTCAAAGGTAGTAAAAACATTACAGTTTGGAATAACAGTTTTTGGGCGTAAAACTAAACATTTAAGATTGTATATAAATCAAAATCAAATTTTAATAATCATTTTACATTATTAAACGATGTAAGACACTATATTTATACTGGAAATTAGTTCTTTGTACAATAAATTGTGTAAATACAACGTTTTAATCATTGGTTTCAATTGAAAATAGTATAAAATTAATTTGGCAGATAAAAAAAACAATGGGGGCTTCCTCCCCATTTTTTTTAAAAGTCAGGAGAACGTCAAGTGTATTTTTTGGCCCAAGGCACCACATTACAGCTGAACGATTCTGTTCACCACGTGCGTATGCAAAACAGATGTAGCAACGCTGGCCACCATTATACTCAATAAGGCCATTATAAATTAATTGCTAGACTGTCATCCATTTTTTTTTTGAAATTGGGGTTTGAGGTGACATTTATGTTTTATTTTTCTTATTTGACTGTTTCACCGTTGAATATATGTCCATGCTCCTTCTTATTGAATAAGGGACCGTATATAAGTGTTTCTAGTCGAACCACGATCACGATCGTAGCATTTTCTGTAGATCGCAAACAAATGAAACTTATTTGGTGGTCGCACTAAGTTGACCCAGTAGCCCCGCCCCTTGTGTAGTCACGTAGTATTTTTGGGCAAAAGTAAAACCACCCAGGCGTTAGCTTCATTAAAATGAGTGTAGGCGATGGTAAATTGTCGCGACTCTGTTATCAGTTATAAAAGCAAATAAAATTGATTGATGTTTGTACAAAAATGGAAAAGCTCCGAAACATGAACGTTTATAATACTTTTTGTCTAAATCAACAAATTGTTGATATTAAGATTATTAAAATAACCTAGTTATCTTTGCATAGTACAGAACATTTCTGGGATTACCTCATTAAGTTTTTTTATTCGTAATGATCAACAAAAGATTGATCTATTTTCAAATTCGGGCTCATGACTTAAGCTTCAACTGCCTCAAGAAAACGGCACCCTTAACTGTCAATCATAGTTACTTCACGCATGCGCAGAGGGCAGAGCGATCTAAGGAAAAATACGACTTCAAATCTGCTTTACATGATATGGAGCTGCAGTAAATAGGTTAATCCTCAATTGTCATTGGCACACAAACATGTGCGAACACCAAATTATTGATCAGCATAAATATTTGAACATTTTATCAGTTCCGGAAAATATTTTCCAAACCATGGACATAATTTTTATGATTTTTCTCTCCAGGCTACAACTTGCCAACAGTCCCCTGCAGTACTTAAAGTACTTTGATTATGTTCACAATTATAAACTAATGTATGCTAACCAAGTCAAACCATTCAAAACTTATGTTTCGTTGACCGTCCCAAGGCGGTGGCCACCACATTTTATAAACAATTTGTGTTCGATCCGTTTTGTTTAATACTGTTTTTTTGACGCAATCTTGTTTGTCAACTATTGTCTTCATTCGAGAACAATTTATATACACGTCGTGCTAGTAAATAAGCATGAAAGATTATACGCACATAATTGTGAATAATAGTTTAATTTATTTTATAAAAAATATATAATTGTCAAAACACGAAGTTAATTAACTACTTTAAATTAAAAAAATATGAATTAAAGCTTATTTCACACGATTTAAAAAACAACAACACACATTAATGATGACAAGCCGGCTGACAACGCGATTTGTAAAGCTAAATTGTTTAAAATACTGTCTACATAAAAATGTATCGCCATAACAAAACAATCAAAATTATTTGCTTCCCTTTTATTGTGACTGGTCACCGGTCAGAAGCAGTTGTTATTTTCCTTTGTCAAGGTAAGAACTTGCTTGAATATCGCTCTAATTCACGAACCTGTCGTAACGACACGAACCACTGGGAACAAAACACGTATATCATACTATCATATTAGAGACAATTCGACCAACCCGATAGCTCAGTAGTAAATATTTCGCTTTGGGACTGCGGAAGGTCGGGGCTTCCAACACCGGCCGCGTCAAACTGAAAGACGTTGAACTATAGTACTGGCAGCTCCCATCCCTAGGGCTATATTACAAGGGTTTCCTGGTGTACTCTGTGCTGGTTTAACCCAGAATTTTTTAACCCGTGTATCATTGCTATGTACCGAGCACAATATAGATCAAAAAGGGTTTCTATGGTATCTCACCCGGATCTCTTGTATCTGACTCTGTTTCTATATCAGGGTTCCACTGGGATTTGCAGTCATTTCTTTCTCATCTTATGGCATGTAAACAAAACAACACGTCAGGGCCAAGCCCGAATGCAGTCAACAGTCAAAGGGCGCGGGTAGACCTTGATAAACTCGAATACACAAACATACATTCGCGGCATAACTAGTTCAGTAGACATAAAGTATAGATCGTTAGGGCACACGTGTGCCGTTCAAAGGTACCCTATTTATGTGTTATATCAATGCATAAACATTATAGTTGATATGGAATAAATAAAACAGATCCGGCACATGTTAGCCCAGTTGCAAATCAAGGGAAGCAACCACGATACAAATAGAGGGGAAATACAAAGGGAAGCATATATTGGATAACATAAAATGTTAAAAAAAAAACCTCTATCAAATCTATTCAAATGTAACGCTTTACACTATATTAATTAATTACTTTATAAAATACTAGTATACGTTCTATCTGCATAATGAATGTAATATTCGGCAGTATCTTGTATTATTCGGTATTATCCGGTATTATTCGGTATTGTCCGGTATTATTCGGTATTATCCGGTATCAAGAGTAACCCCCATTTCGTCATGAGGTAAATCCTTCCTACTTCGGAATGTTAAATAAATAATGCAAATATATTCGATATCTTCATTAACTCGACCATTTCAACCGATACTAATTAAGATTCAATTTAACACGAATAAAACTTTGGCAGACACAAAATGCGATTACGTATGATATTGATTTAGAAAAATGCACTTTAAGATGTGTACCTAATTAGCGCTTATATACATGAAGCGTATGAATTTGATCATGCTGTAACTGTGCTCAATAAACAATTTTCTTACACGACATTTTGTACCATAACTCATGTGTAAGGATACAGTTTGAACTTTTCTGTAGCAAGCAAAAGTGCACTAAATCACTTGACTATAAAACTTATCATTTGACTTTTGAATGCTTCATACAATACTGCAAAGTTGTTTGAAATATTAAAGTCAATATTAACGTAAACAAAATGTCAAAATTGACTTTTTACAGCAATGACATGACATTTTATTACAATACATTGAGTGTTCGCACGAAATAACGTTTTGATTCCAGAAACATTGGCGACCTATTTGTTGACAATAAACATTCTTGTTTATAGGTCACCCTGAAATAATCGGCCAGTGATTGTGATTTTTACGTAATGAATATAATTATGTATCTGAAAAAATATAAGATACCTGCATCTATGTGCTTGTCATCCTGATATGGTTTGGACAAAGTGATTCACCTTGCTGTTTGGCCACGCATGGACCTCAGTATAATAAACAGACGTTCCCTTGGAATTTCAGAAATGGACACGTGGTCCGTGTGGAAATCTATCTTTAACATCATTTCGAAGAATGCCATTGACAACAATCCGGACATGAGAAGTGCACTGAACTAAGGTTACATGAATAAGAAAAATGAATATTTGGTACCTTGCCACTCAATCCTTCCCGTCATATATTTCCGACATACCAGATAATGTTCCATGTTCATGCTTATCTTAGAAAGGAACCAAGCTCTTATCGATATCAAACTAATGTATAAGTATTGCGTTGATCGGATAATAAGTGAAAACGCTATTGTGTTTACTAGCTTTATAATGACAATTACAAAGGCCATCATAATTATAGTCATCCTTGGTCGGATCTGGCGGCCAGTTTTGGAAAGGAACCAAGTAATCATATATACCTAACTACTGTATAATAGGTAACCATCCGATTTAAAAAGATCTAATTTCTCCACTTGCTCAATTACTGCAATTGTGACTATTTCAAGGGCAATAATCCAGTCATGCATGGGTAGATATGACTGGTTCAAGAAAGGAACCGATCACTATATAAGTTTGGTAAACATCGGATAATAATTGAAGATGTTATTGTGTTCCCAACTTAAATTAAAACTGTTTTACCAGTTTTATATTCAAATGGCTATAATCCAATCATGCATTGATGTATGTAGCTGGTTTTTGAGAGGAAGCGAACTCTCATCGATACATTATCTAGATACTGTTAAAATTTGGTAAACATCGGATTATAAATGTAGGCGTTATTGTATTCAAAAGTTCAATTATAAAAAAAATGCCAATTTTAAATGGCCATGAATCAGTCATGATCTGGCTGGGTTTCGAAATAAACTGAGCACTGATTGACACCTTAGTACTGTATTAGTTTGGTAAACATTGTATTATAATTGAAATCCCCATGGTTTTTACCAGCTCAAAGTTTCTTTTCCAATTTTTCACAATTTAAGGGTAATTATTACGTCACGCATGGAAGGATCTGGCTGGTTTGTCATTCTCTCATGCATATCTAGCTACTGTATAAGTTTGGTAAATATCGGATGATAAATGAAGACTTTATCATGTTCACAAGGTAGATTATAGCAAGTTTTGCCTACTAAAAGGGTCATGATCAAGTCAAGCATGTGCGGACCAGGCTAGTTTTCCGAAAGGATTCGAGCTCTTAAAGATATCTACTGTATACGTTTGGACAACATTGAATTATAAAAAAAGAATTAATATGTCCACAAGCTCAATAAATGCATTTTTGCAATGACATGCACGGAGGGTTTTGCTGGTTTTCGAAAGGAACCGAGCTCTTATGAATATTATGGTACTTTATATAAGTTTGGTAAACATCGGATAATTTTTTTATCGTTTTCACAAGGTCAATCATAACAATTTTGTCATTTTTAAAGGGTCATAATCCAAATATTCATTGACAGATCTTGCTGGGTTTCAAAAGGAACAGAGCTCTTATGGAAATCTAGCTACTGCATAAGTTTCGCAAACATCGGATTATATATGAATACTTTATCGTTTTTACTATGTCAATAATCCAAGTTCGGACTAATCCAAGGGCCATAATTCCGTCATACATATACGGATCTGATTTTCGAAAGGAACAGAGCTCTCCTGTATATCCAGCTAGTGTATAAGTTTGGTAGGCATTGGATTGGATAAATGATGACTTAATCTTGTTCACAGGGTCAATTTTAGTATTTTTGCCACTTTGTATTACCCTAATCCAGTTATGCATCGACGGATCTGGCTGGTTTTCGAACGGAACCGAGCTCTTATGGAACTTGCTACTGTTTAAGTTTGGTAAACGTCAGACAATAAATGAAGATGGGCGCACGGGCGGGCGGACACTATTCCGCCAATGACTGTTTGAACAGCCCCTCAAGTACAAACATGTACAAATATACTGAAACTTAGTGTCTAAACGACCTCCAAGAAATGTATATCACTATATTGGTGCTGCTTGTACGACCTCCCATGTACAAACCCAGATCAACATACTGATAATGTCTGAACAAATGCACATCAATATACTGACACTGACAGTCTGAACAGTCTCAAATGTACAGATATAGATAATATATTAAAACTGTATGTACGGCCTCCCATGTACGGATATACATCAACATACCGATACAGTCTGAACAGCCTCCCATGTACGGATATACATCAATATACCGATACAGTTTGAACAGCCTCCCATGTAAGGATATACATCAATATACCGATACAGTTTGAATGGCCTCCCATGTACGGATATACATCAGTATACCGATACAGTTTGAACAGCCTCCCATGTACGGATATACATCAATATACCGATAAGTTTGAATGGCCTCCCATGTACGGATATACATCAATATACCGATACAGTCTGAACAGCCTCCCATGTACGGATATACATCAATATACCGATACAGTTCCAATGGCCTCCCATGTACGGATATACATCAATATACCGATAAGTTTGAACAGCCTCCCATGTACGGATATACATCAATATACCGATAAGTTTGAACAGCCTCCCATGTACGGATATACATCAATATACCGATACAGTTTGAACAGCCTCCCATGTACGGATATACATCAATATACCGATAAGTTTGAACAGCCTCCCATGTACGGATATACATCAATATACCGATAAGTTTGAACAGCCTCCCATGAACGGATATACATCAATATACCGATACAGTCTGAACAGCCTCCCATGTACGGATATACATCAATATACCGATACAGTTTGAATGGCCTCCCATGTACGGATATACATCAGTATACCGATACGTTTGAACAGCCTCCCATGTACGGATATACATCAATATACCGATAAGTTTGAACAGCCTCCCATGTACGGATATACATCAATATACCGATACAGTTTCAATGGCCTCCCATGTACGGATATACATCAATATACCGATAAGTTTGAACAGCCTCCCATGTACGGATATACATCAATATACCGATAAGTTTGAACAGCCTCCCATGTACGGATATACATCAATATACCGATACAGTCTGAACAGCCTCCCATGTACGGATATACATCAATATACCTATACAGTCTGAACGGCCTCCCATGTACGGATATACATCAATATACCAATACAGTCTGAACAGCCTCCCATGTACGGATATACATCAATATACCGATAAGTTTGAACAGCCTCCCATGTACGGATATACATCAATATACCGATACAGTCTGAACAGCCTCCCATGTACGGATATACATCAATATACCTATACAGTCTGAACGGCCTCCCATGTACGGATATACATCAATATACCGATAAGTTTGAACAGCCTCCCATGTACGGATATACATCAATATACCGATACAGTCTGAACAGCCTCCCATGTACGGATATACATCAATATACCGATACAGTCTGAACAGCCTCCCGTGTACGGATATACATCAATATACCGATACAGTCTGAACAGCCTCCCATGTACGGATACATCAATATACCGATACAGTCTGAACAGCCTCCCGTGTACGGATATACATCAATATACCGATACAGTCTGAACGGCCTCCCATGTACGGATATACATCAATATACCGATACAGTCTGAACAGCCTCCCATGTACGGATATACATCAATATACCGATACAGTCTGAACAGCCTCCCGTGTACGGATATACATCAATATACCGATACAGTCTGAACGGCCTCCCATGTTCGGATATACATCAATATACCGATAAGTTTGAACGGCCTCCCATGTACGGATATACATCAATATACCGATACAGTCTGAACGGCCTCCCATGTTCGGATATACATCAATATACCGATACAGTCTGAACAGCCTCCCATGTACGGATATACATCAACATACCGATACAGTCTGAACAGCCTCCCATTTACAGATATACATATTTTTATCATGCTTTTCGATGAAATATTGAGTTTTATCAGTGCTAGAACAGCAGTGAAAATAACAATTTATCGTTTTTTTAGAAAAATGGTTATCCTGATTTACAAACGTTTTGTTGAACTTTGAAGCTGAATGTTCGAACATTAAATTTGCTTTCAAACAAAACAAATTATAGTCGAAAACACTTTAATGCTGGAACATAAATACGATGTTATATCATCGTTCAAATACCTTTTTGAACTGTTTGTCGTTGTAATATGTAATACATACTTAAAGTAGTTATATATTACTTAATGAATCTCCATCTATTTTATGGTGACTAAACATAAACTATTAACTGCAAGTCACCTTAACAGAGTACTTAAGGTACGATAGAAAGGTAAGTGATTTAAGGGTGGGCAGCGATGCAAAAGTCGATTGAGGGACCAAAATTTTAAATGTTTTAAAAAATCAACTTCTATTAAGTTTTGAGGTTCAACATTTAACAAGCATGACTCATATACCCGATGCAACATGAAAAGCTGTAATTAGGAGTTGAACATATTTTACGAAATAATGTTTTATCACATTTCCAAAAAAAAAAGCATTTACGTTTTCCCGGAAAAGTCTAAATACAAAGAGAATGTGTTTGTGAGTCAAATTTACCCCCCCCCCCTCTCCCGAAAGTACATGATGTATCCCGCACATGCATACTTAAACGGAAAAAAAATCTGGCGCGGGCCAGATAAAAAATAATAATCACAATAATTATAAGCACAGTAACTCTCTCTGTGTCTCTCTCGGCCTCTCTCTGTCTATATTTACTTGAAAAATTGAAATAAAATAGGCATAAAACAATAATGTCCGTGCACATTCACCCTTGCTCGACCATGAATCATCATCTTTTCACGCGTAGGTAGTGTTTGATCATATTTATTGCGCTGTTTGTCTGTTGGATTTACAAAATATATAGTGCACTCTGATGGATTACCCATACATAACTTTATTAAGTGAAGCTGTTTTATCTAACTATTTTTGCAATTCATTTCAAAATTTATATTTGATGTTATCTAAGACGGCGTACATACGTTCAATTATAAATGCACCATTTGTATCCATCAATTATGAAGTGTTGCAAAAATTCACTCAACTATTTCACATCAAATGTAATATATGGACAAATTTACGCTTGTCTTTATACGAAACATTAGATGTTGATTTCAGAGAAAGAACGTTTTTTTTTCAAGTGTGTCATAGAAACATATTTTTACGAGTTGCGACGCACTTCACGTAAAGTTTTTATCACCGAAGACGTAGACTGTCGTTCCTACGCCGGATGTGGAGAAATAGTTCTCCAGTTTGTTATCAGTTTGTTTAATATGTACTCGTATTTCAGTGCAGACGATCGAGTATCCAGCTTTAAGAAAACGATTTAAATATAGGAATACCATTTGCATAATAAACGTTAAGCTATGATCTTTCCAACAAAATCTTTATTCAAACAATTTTCTTTTAATATCAAATTGCTATTTTTGATACAGTTTACTGATTCAGAAGTACTCCGTTTTGGTCAAAGGGAAGTAAATACAACCGATCATATAAAGAAGTCCTTTGTAAGGATAGTCTGTGTTCCGCTACATTGGACTATGGCGTGAATAGGATCAATACATGTCTACCCAATGTCGTAGGTAGGTGAAGCTAAGAAGCTTACTGCCCCCCCCCTCTCACCACTCTCACATACCATTTATCTGCTAGTGCACATGACCGTTGGGTAATTGCAAAAGATCTATTGAGTAACAATATTTACACGTCAAATGCAATTCCTTAAATGAACGGCCTTTCGGCCATTGTGAATATACCAGGATTTATCGATTTTTTTCTTGCGTTCATGCTGTATAAACGCAGTAGGGCACATAAGCAAATTCTATAATTCCTGTTTCGTAAACTGTACCACTGGGGGTAATTATAAACAAGATAGTTTTAATCATGGTAATGTAAAACTGCAATTCTTATAGATTTAGAGTGGTCATTATTAATGACCGGTACGTTATAAGTAAAATTAGAACCTATCGTGTAATATTTTAATGAACAAGAATGTTGTGGCGAGCTAAGCGATTCATAATGATTTATAACAATATGTTCTAGCTGACTTAGGTTATATCACGTGATCCTAAGGCGGGAAACCAATCACGTGTTCCAGAGGCGGGAAACATGAGTTTGACCATTATTTTGCATGTTATAAAAGTCATAACGATTAAGCGCGGTACATTTTGGAGGAAGATAGGCGATTCAATCGGATAAAACTGTTCATTATTATTTAACTTTACTTAAATACTAAGATGAGGTAAATAACTTAAGATCTTTATTTTGATATATAATCGCAATTCTTCAAGCATGGGTTAATCCACATACAAAATGTATAGATATATAATGAGAGGTGCTTACCATTGCGGAAATTTTAAATCCACGTTACCTCTGTCTGTAAATACATATCCCGGCGTACTGAGACGGTATGTGTAAACTCATCTTGAATAAAATATTATTCAAAACACTAAAATGACACTATTAAGAAGAGTCGCCGAGGAATGAATCAGTAATCACGCTGACTTCTTATAACTGAGATGCATTTTAAAATTTAAAATACGACAGCTTCATGCGGGAGTGATCATGCTTAAAATAATACAAAAAAAACACAGACACAAAAACAAGAAATAATTGGAAATAAATAGCTGTGTCTACTGAAGCATACAATGTTACATATATCAACAGCACCAACTTTTAGGTGAATAATGTATATGTCCATTATAAGCTGTTCATATTGAAGTGTATTAAATTGGCGGAACGATGCAGTATTGAACAAGAATTTGAACAAGTGTAGTAATTTTACTCAACTGAAATTACTAAGCCGTCTATTAAGATACACACCCAGTTTCGGACCGTGAGGACATTGAAGTGACCAACGTCATTCGTCATACGTAAATGATTGTACACATAGGTGAATGGTAACGAATATATGGATCAACGATATGAATCATCATTGAGGTTAAAAGCCAAGACATAAGGCATTCGGAGCTCCTCGGTCATTTTTATCGAAAACAACTTCGAATGTACTGAACGGTTTACATACTCAGAAATCGGTATGCAGAAATCGGTATGTTTCAGTCCGCTGCAAGTAGATCGCGTAGTAATCTTATTTAGCAGTTAAACTTTATGACTTAACTCATAGGAATCTTAATTATGTTTGCAATAATACTCTTCACTGGCAATCAGTTTAAACTTATATCATTAAATTCAAGCTAAAACACTGCATTTTGTTAATGATATAAATCAATTAATTACTAACTACTTCTACTGATGTACCGACATACATCCGGGGTTGTTTTCGATAAAAATGGCCGAGGAGTTCCGAATGGCCACAAGGTCTTGCTACCTAAGCCCGGCTTAAAGTAGTTTCTGTCTAGGCATGGATTATCTCAAAATGCTGTAACTGTGCGCAATATACCGTTTTGTTACGCGTCATTTTGTCATACCTGGTATACGAAATAAATATATTTAAGGTGAAAAAGAACAGTGTATTTTTTATAGCAAGCAATATTAAATTAATTACGATATTGTTGACTCGTTATATAATTGCAAACGTAGCCAGTGTAAACAATATGTGTTTGATATAATAAAATAAATATCGGAGTTCATGGAGGGTGAGCACATACTGTTAACCCTCGAAACGTTCATGTCAAGCACAGCTCACGCCTCGGTTGACATTAAAGTTATAGGTCGACATAACATGCACTAACCCTCTAAGGCAACTGATAATTGTATAATATCACATATCACTCGTCAAATTGGCCGTTAGGTGCTTTGTACTATAGTATGTGTAATGTAAAGTTACTTACAATATTAATCTAAAAAAATATGTCAAAAGTGATGATTTGTAACAATGACATGACCGTATACTACAATACATTGGGGTTTTGCACGACATGCCGTTTTGATTCCAGAAAGAAAGAAGACCAACTAGCTGTCTATTTTTCGTCAACATTTCTGACCGGCAGCAAAATATACGTTTTAGTTTATCAGTTTCTTATCTGGCTAACAATTCTTTGTAAAAACATGTTATATACCGATATATCGAATTATTGACGGACATCAAAACGGAACTTTACACCATAGATTACAGAAAGTTGAAAGAAAAATGTAATTGATAAGTATTCAATTTTCTTACAATCTAAAATTTTATCCAAAGACCCTTGTTCATTGAAAATTGTAAATGTTCCCCTAAGGACGCGGCCTTCGGAAAAACATTCATCAGATGACATGAATAGTCCCCATTACATGTTTTAGTGTATGTACCTAATAGTGGACCAGTGAAATGTGTGTATTACTCAATGCGCATACTACTGCGCTGTCGAGATAGAATGCCTACTTTTGGCTACGCAATCACCGTGATCGCGCCCTTGTATTTCAATATGATTATATTCTGAATAAATATGCAACAATAAAGTGATACTGCCTGTATGGCCACCCATGTACAGACATACATCAATTTACTGATACTGTCTATTAAAGGTTATCACATTTACATACACGCTGATACTGCCTGAGGTATACTGATGAACTTCAGTGCTTTGATATTGATGCATAACGACTGTTTATAACGCTACCAACGATTTACAGCAATAACCAAAATACACACACTTTCAATATTATATTTCAATCTTTAAATATACACCTCATTCCTGTACGATGGTTGTTGTTTAATAATAACACATTATTTATGAATAATTTGCGATGGTATTTGAAAATCGCTTGCTTTTCTATTTTACTTCTGTCCTGTCATTGGGCGCAATAATACGCGTGGGCGGGTATATTTACTACGGAACTACTTTTTTCAATGAAAGCGTAGGCAAATTCTTAACAACCTGTCAAAATAATGCAGACGACGTAAACTGCAGTAAATCGGTTTTAACAAAAAGAGAATCGCTAATTGACTGATTTTAATCATGATGGATGCAATATTTGATGAACTATTAAATGCCAATGAAGACGACTTATTTCTGTAAACATTTTGTAAATATAACGCCTCTGACATTTGAACAAAAGATGAAATCAAGGAAATAAAACAATAACCAATGGAAGAACGAGAACTGAATGAAGAGCAGGAAGATTGTACCAGGTTTAAAGGGGTTGGTGAGGAAGACATAACGATGTTTGACCAGTCTCACCAGACAAAGGAAAACACACAGTAGGTAGAAAAGGTATTTCAAGGTATTATAGTGTGTTTTTTCTTAATATTTAATGAAAAGATAGATTCTCTAACTAGGTGCATACATAAGTCTTATTAATTTTAGCACATAAAAATATCGAAAAAAGTGTTTTACGCATAAATATTTACAATGGAAATATATTTTAACACGATACTAAAAATATAAAAAAGTTGATGATTACGAACATTAAAAATTATAATATTAACACTAAATTTAAACTAAAATGCACATATTGTTTTTGGAAATTTTGCTCAAAACTGACAGCACTAATCCAGATATGCTGAGCCTCTCAGGAAGGAGCTCAACGGCTTTTGAAGCGTGGTCTAAATGTACTACAAGAATTGTTGAAAAGCATACATTCTGGTCTGAACAGACAACTGAACAACCTCGGCCGCAACATACACATTGTTCAAGAGACATCACTTAAGGCTGCAAATCGTATAGTTGATGGATAATGATAGACCTACACATCACACGCCTAACATCGAGAAAAGCGACCTTGTAACCATATCTAGGTACTTCGCCAATGATCCAAATTCTTCAGTTACTCTTCGACAGTGCGATTGGTTACAACTTGCTATACGCTTCCTGCCACGCGATATTGAATTTCACCACCAGCTACAAGTGGAATGCTTAGATTTTACTGAAGACCATGATGGTAGCGAGTATGCCACCCTGAAGATCATGATGGTAGCGAGTACGCCACCCTGAATACCATGATGGTAGCGAGTACGCCACCCTGAAGACCATGATGGTAGCGAGTATGCCACCCTGAAGACCATGATGGTAGCGAGTATGCCACCCTGAAGACCATGACTGTAGCGAGTACGCCACCCTGAAGACCATGATGGTGGCGAGTATGCCACCCTGAAGACCATGATGGTAGCAAGTATGCCACCCTGAAGACCATGATGGTAGCGAGTACGCCACCCTGAAGTACGAGATGCAGCAAAACATCCAAGGTGGGCTTACATGAATCGGACTCCAAACTACCGCAATCAAGTACACAACACGTCTCCCGTGTTATCTTGCGGCAATGCTGAAGTTACTTATCAGTAAAATCGACAAATCTACATCGATCTTGTATAATGGCTGCTTGAAGGAAGCCATCGACAGACCTGGCGAAAATGACATTTGGACATCAATGCGCATCTGTCAAGGCAGTCATACTGCAATTTTATTGCTGACATTTGCAAAGCATGCAAAAAGTTTGTACACCGCACACGGTGTCAGGGCCAAAGCTAAACAAGCAATGAATGACAGTGCCGTTCATGTCCAGACAAAGGAATGAGACGTCCATACAATCATATTGTAGAGCACACAGCAACGTCCAGAAGAAAGAGATCAGTTCAACACTTAGTCTTCTCGTGTCTTCTAACTTTACTTCCATTGATAAAGACGTTACCGCTGTCGGTTCTTTCGATGTTAATTTCCAAAGAAATGACAATGTACTTGCTGATTTGTTCAAAACCGTATTCCAACATTGTTCATACACCAACTGTTCCTTCACCATTGATTGACTTGAACTGCTCTCTAATTTGACAAATTCTTCGAGGTGATTAGGAGATATGGACCAGACATGACTATCTATGACTCGGTCATTTGACCTTAAACTGTAACTTTACCTTCCACCGGCGCGCCTGTGTTTTGACTTGAGCACTTGGTCTTGATCTGGTTAATATTTGACCCGAGTTTCATGATAATCATCAAGGTAATTAAGATATACAAAGCGGACACGAAATATATGGCTAGAACTTTGACATTGACATTTGGCCAGTGCTTTAATTTAAAATCCTTCAATGGGTTTACGAGACAAGGAGTGGACACAATGTGTGACAGAAAGACAGAGTGGCAGGCAGACGGACCCACAAACAACCGCACTGAAAAGTGTATGGCTCTTCTATATAGAATGGCGGAGACATAATAGCCACAGTTTACATATAAAATCAAATATCATTTACCAATACGTTTAAGTTCATAGATTACAAATGAACAGCTATATACATATATTAAAGTTAATGCGCATGTGAATAATTACCAATATATTGATCAATTAATTAGAGATAACTAATCTTTGAGGTTCAAAGCCTTATCATAGCGCCACGTGACCTTGGACTCGGTAAAATCAGTACCTATTCTCGGGCAGAGATCTAGTCGTACTTAAAGGTGCACTCTTACTCACTAATAAGATTAACCATTATAAGTCGGCGCCGAGTTTTGAATCCCTGTAAACCATTAAAGGCCAATAGAAATCAATCTTAAGTCATCAATTCTAAGGCATTTTCGTATATTTTGAAAAATACAAAGACAAAATGTCCATTTTTGCAACAGAAATCAATCACAGTGCCTCATGCTTAACGATGTAAATAACGCTGAACCACTTCAGATCAGACAATACACTGCGATCATTGATAGCTTGTATTGAGAGCATTCATAAACATTTTATTATCAAAACTGACTATAATAACTTTCTTTAATGTTAAAAAGAACTGAAGTATCATTATTTAGATTGAATGAACAATACATATTTCAAACTTATAAGTCAAGCACTTTTGAAATCCTCTTACGTAAATATTGAAATCCTCTTGCGTAAATATTGTCATTGTTTGCCTAAGGTTAATGATCGCAAAGTTCAAAGTTTCAAAGTTTATTCATGCACTTCATACAAACAGAGTTTACAATCACGAGGAAATAATTAGTGCTAAGTATAACAAGGCAGGAACATTATAAATACATTTATGAAAACTGCATGCAAGAAAATGTGAACACTTTGGAAATTATTTCTTAAATGATATTGATTGAACGAGGGATGGCTCTGTTTAACCTAAAAAATACTAAAATGATATAGAAATATTAAACTAAGATGAGGGTTTTATATCAAGCTATATAAAAAAAGTTAAATTTTAAGATCTTAATGCGATTTGAGCAAAATGGATTATTTTCCCTGTCATATTTGAAGATTTCCAAATGTTCGCCCGAAATGATACATGTGTTTACCATGGTTTATTATTCATTAATGCTTCATATGATTTATTTTTATCCTTTTTGCTATTTGAATGAGATTATACATGTGTGAATTGCGTACTTGTGTATACATAATTAACATGGTTAATCATCAACATCATCATCATCATCATCATCATCATCATCATCATCATTATTATTATTTATTATTATTATTTTATTTTATTATTATTTTATTATTATTATTATTATTATTATTATTATTATTATTATTATTATTATTATAACGACGGCTGACAGACAATACAGATGTAAGGGAACACCCTTATTGTAATTTCGTTTCAAAGCAAGAACCAATTATTGAGCCAACTGTGATAAAACGCATATTAATATTTAAAAAAAAATATATCCTATATCAAGAATAATATATAAATATATGGTAAGATAATAAAAGCCACGTTACCTCTATCTGCGGATACATAGCACATCTTGATGTGTTAGCCACCACATACCATATGTCAATTCATTATTTTTAAGTAAAATGATTCAAATATGAAGTAGAAATAATGGTAGATAATTAGGCTTCTTTGCCATGCTAAACCATAGTGAGATGTGGGATTGAGATATTTCCAACTTCAAACGTAAGAGTTTCATGCGAGAGTGGTCGTGCAAAATATCAAACATAATAAAATACAAACAAATATATTGATTGAAAATAAAGTTTTTGGAATCTATTGAAGCATAAATTGTTAACAATTTAATAACACCATTCTCATATGAATCATGTAATTTAAAAGATGTTTACCCAAGTACAGGATGTGTTCTGTATTGAATGGAGGAAGAGTTATGCACGTTTTTGAATTCGTATTTGATTAAGGTGCATTCACTCAAATTACATAACTAAATCATCCACCTCGGTATATATCCTGATTTAGAGCGTCAGAAACATTAATATGTAGATAAATCGGAGGCTTAAGAATACCAGAGTCGACAATCAATAATAACACCTGGTGCCACATATGTTGTTGACCTGGGGAGCGGCCACAACATTTCATCACTGAGATGGACACATCTTGAACTCTTCCAGTTCACCTCCACATCAATATTCGCCAATGCCATTACCTTATGATATTCAACTCATCAATTTTGTCAGTTTTGTTTCAATGACAAAAGTTCTTAAAAATAAAAAAAGTAGGTCAAAGGGGCTGGGACCGGTTTTAATCCAAAGTGCATCCTTTGAACAAATTTGGTAGAGGACCATCATATGAAGCTACATAACAAATATGAAAGTTCTGGGCAAGGAGGTTTTGAAATTATTGAAGTATTATTGATAATTATTGATATATTTGAAGTCAGTCTATAGGAAACTTGTGAACCCCAGGGCGCGGCTAGTATTGTCTCAATGGGCATTATTTTTCGGGGGACCATTGTATGAAGTTACATGCAAAATATTACTGGGCCTAGAGATTTCAGACAAGAAGATTTTTTTTTATAAGCCTATAGGAAACATGTAACACCGGGTCGGGACCGACTTGACCCCAGTGTCGATTTGAACAAACTTCATAGGGGTCACTACAATAAGATGCTACATTCAATAAATATCAAGTGTCTAGACCTAGCGGTTTCAGACAAGAGGACTACAAAGAGTTCCCTATTAGTTTGTAAGAAACTTGTGACCCCCTAACAGTGCCAATTATGACCCCAGACAAATGGACAATGGAATACAGCAATATATAAGCTCTAAGCTTCATTTTTGTCAAGAAGAATGTTTAAGTTTTTCCCTTCAGTTGCCATGGCAAACAGGGTTTTTCATGGAATTCATTTCTTTGAACATATTTGAAGGGGCACCATCCAAGGAACATCCGATTGAAGTTTAATTTAAATTGATCATGTGATATAGGAGGAGATGTCGTTTAAAGCAATTGTCGATGAACGGACGGGCGGTGGGCGATGGGAAGAGCTTACCCTTAGCACTATTTGCTCAGGTGGCCTAAGTGTTAAAGAAAATGCCAATTGCCAATTGTCAGCCCTATCTTATTTCCCAAATCCTCAAAATCATATAAAAGTAATAAACAAAAATAATTTTCAAAATTTGAAAAAGGCACTTCCACATTTTCGCTGCAAAGTTACAGGACGCAAAGGCCTATTGATACCACGAATGTCTGGTTAATATCAAAACAAGAATTAATGCCCTTTTTACATCAAACCAATGAATTTACAAACACACACATGCTTGTAATTTGTTTTCTTTGATAATCTACCTGAATACGTCTCTGTTAATGCTTGACTAGTTCATTTAAATAGCCGCCACCAGAGTCATTTGACGATTTCATCTTGGGCAAATTATCATGGCTGATAATTTATGTTATATCATCGTCATTGCACTTAAATACACCATGGTGAAATCAATCTTATGCAAATAATATTCAGCAATTGACTATAATTAATATCCCCTGTATGATTTGCTGTTCTATGAAAATACAGTCTGCTCATAAGACATACTTTATATGAATTGACAAACTGGGATTTAAACAGGCAAATGGCATATAAAAATGATAACAATTTTTCGCTATTTACAAATAGAAATCGACAGTAAGAGGGAGAGGCAAATAACAATATGAAATTATACATAGAAATATCAGTTACAATTATATGAATTGATTTACTAAAATTCTACTGAAATAAACCAAACCACGAGAGATGTCACGGTATGTGACGAATGCCCCCGAGGTGTCATCCAGTTTAACAGAACTTGCATTAAATATACGTCTACATCCTGAAAGAGCTACCATAGACTATGTATTTGCCGGCCTCCATCATGAGGTAGGGACGTGGCTCTTACACCCGATGTCGTCTTAATGTATCGAACATTTGTGCAAAGTAATTTTAAAATATCTCCGTGCATGACAGAATAACATCATGGACCCAGCTAACTATATTCTATATTATTTAACTCTTAAGTGTGACCTTGATTTTTTAAGTCATGTCGTGGATTTTGCAAATGGCACCGCCTTTCTGTGTCAAAGTCTTGTACCAATTATTTTAAGTCTATATGTGCACGACAAGGTTTCAGCAGGTATACTGCTACTAAAATGTAAGTGTGCTTATTGGGGTTTGCATGCGACACGTCATTTTATGTTCCAATCAATTGTGTCAAGTAAATTTGATATCCCTCTTTGCTTTACAAGTAACAGCCCGGACTCGAACAACTATACTCTATGTTCATATATGCAGCATTCTATAATGATTAAACTCGTTACAGCCCGAACACGACCAACTATACTCTATGTTCATATATGCAGCATTCTATAATGATTAAACTCGTTACAGCCCTAACCCGACCAACTATACTCTATGTTTATATATGCAGCATTCTATAATGATTAAACTCGTTACAGCCCTAACACGACCAACTATACTCTATGTTTATATATGAAGCATTCTATAATGATTAAACTCGTTACAGCCCTAAATCGACCAACTATAATCTATGTTCATATATGCAGCATTATATAATGATTAAACTCGTTACAGCCCTAACCCGACCAACTATACTCTATGTTCATATATGAAGCATTATAAAGATGAAACTCGTTACAGCCCTAACCCGACCAACTATACTCTATGTTTATATATGAAGCATTATATAATGATTAAACTCGTTACAGCCCGAACACGACCAACTATACTCTATGTTCATATATGCAGCATTCTATAATGATTAAACACGTTACAGCCCTAACCCGACCAACTATACTCTATGTTTATATATGAAGCATTATATAATGATTAAACTCGTTACAGCCCTAACCCGACCAACTATACTCTATGTTCATATATGCAGCATTCTATAATGATTAAACTCGTTACAGCCCTAACCCGACCAACTATACTCTATGTTCATATATGCAGCATTATATAATGATTAAACTCGTTACAGCCCTAACCCGACCAGCTATACTCTATGTTTATATATGAAGCATTATATAATGATTAAACTCGTTACAGCCCTAACCCGACCAACTTTACTCTATGTTTATATATGAAGCATTACATAATGATTAAACTCGTTACAGCCCTAACCCGACCAACTATACTCTATGTTTATATATGAAGCATTATATAATGATTAAACTCGTTACAGCCCTAACCCGACCAACTATACTCTATGTTTATATATGAAGCATTATATAATGATTAAACTCGTTACAGCCCTAACCCGACCAACTATACTCTATGTTCATATATGCAGCATTATATAATGATTAAACTCGTTACAGCCCTAACCCGACCAACTATACTCTATGTTTATATATGAAGCATTATATAATGATTAAACTCGTTACAGCCCGAACACGACCAACTATACTCTATGTTCATATATGCAGCATTCTATAATGATTAAACACGTTACAGCCCTAACCCGACCAACTATACTCTATGTTTATATATGAAGCATTATATAATGATTAAACTCGTTACAGCCCTAACCCGACCAACTATACTCTATGTTCATATATGCAGCATTCTATAATGATTAAACTCGTTACAGCCCTAACCCGACCAACTATACTCTATGTTCATATATGCAGCATTATATAATGATTAAACTCGTTACAGCCCTAACCCGACCAACTATAATCTATGTTTATATATGAAGCATTATATAATGATTAAACTCGTTACAGCCCTAACCCGACCAACTATACTCTATGTTTATATATGAAGCATTATAAAGATGAAACTCGTTACAGCCCTAACCCGACCAACTATACTCTATGTTTATATATGAAGCATTATATAATGATTAAACTCGTTACAGCCCGAACACGACCAACTATACTCTATGTTCATATATGCAGCATTCTATAATGATTAAACTCGTTACAGCCCTAACCCGACCAACTATACTCTATGTTCATATATGAAGCATTATAAAGATGAAACTCGTTACAGCCCTAACCCGACCAACTATGCTCTATGTTCATATATGAAGCATTATATAATGATTAAACTCGTTACAGCCCTAACCCGACCAACTATACTCTATGTTTATATATGAAGCATTATATAATGATTAAACTTGTTACAGCCTTAACCCGACCAACTATACTCTATGTTTATATATGAAGCATTATATAATGATTAAACTCGTTACAGCCCTAACCCGACCAACTATACTCTATGTTTATATATGCAGCATTCTTTAATGTTAAAACTCGTAAAAGCCCCGACACGAAAAACTATACTCTATGTTCATAGATGCATCATTCAATTATGATTAAATTCGCAACAGCCCAACTAATATAGATCAATAGACCGATACAGTCTGAACAGTCTCCCATATACAGATTTACATCAACATCCTGTATGATACTTTCTGGAAAGCGTCCCATGAACAAATAAATATCAAAAGACCGATACAGTCTGAACAGTCTCCCATTCCCATATACAGATTTACATCAATATCCTGCATGATACTGTCTGGAAAGCGTCCCATGAACACAAATATAGATCAAAAGAATGAAACAGTCTGAAATATAGATAGGAATAGTGCCTGAACAGCTATGCTTATGAACATTAGTCTTGTGGTATTCATCCGTAGCAACAAACGAATTACAGAAATGCATATCGTGCATCCTCCCTGACCATAAGCATTTATCTTTTAACCGCCTTTTCTATATATGTTAGATTTTTTTTTCAAAAAAAGTTAACCTTTAAAAACAAGAGAAATATTAAAATTAGTAGGTTTCATATTTACACTCCTTATCCGTTAATTTTACAAACCAAAAATACATAAAAGATGTTGCATTTTCATGGCGATTGTTTTACGATAACAACTCTGTTTCCCCATATCTTTTGGTCTAACTGCTTCCTTTTGTATAATAAATAAGGTTTGAATAATACTTTTATTAATGAACTTAGTTATGTTGGATGGCTTTAAAGGTTACGTTTGACGACACTTATTGCTTGCTGCAGGCAGTAAGCGGGAGATTTTAACGGATTTCCCAAATATAACACTTTATTTTGTACAGCTTTTTATACAAGCTTATTCACTTTGGCGCTAGTTTATATGTAGGCGGTTTACAGGTGTTGGGGTACATTTATGACATGTTGCAAATATTCACGAGCTATTCACCGTACAAAAATATATTATCCATATATTTGACTTCTGTTAGTCTGTTTACGGTAAATGATAATAGTTTAGCCAACACGCA
The DNA here is from genome assembly GCF_026914265.1 of Mya arenaria. Taxonomy (NCBI): domain Eukaryota; kingdom Metazoa; phylum Mollusca; class Bivalvia; order Myida; family Myidae; genus Mya; species Mya arenaria. Next base: position 60,487,284 of record NC_069129.1, read on the forward strand.
CCTAGTCTCTATTATTATCAATTTAAAATCTGTTAGAAGTATACTTACGAAACGTTTCGCAGAAGGGGTGGGGATATACAACGAATCTGTATTAATGTAAAACTACAATTCTTAACGATTAAGAGCAGTACTTATTGGTGACCAATAAACGGTGCCATTTTCTGTTAAAGTATGTTATAAGTAATAATAAAAAATAAGTCAAGTTCGACGGGGAACCAAATTATAACGACTTGTCTGTAAAGTTGTACGACTGTACGTTTACGACTTGTCTGTAAAGTTGTACGACTGTACGTTTACGACTAAACGAGCCCGATGGCGATTGCATGGCTGTATGTAAAGATTACTTTCAAAAGAGATGAGTTAAATAACTTTCGTGTTGTTGTTTTTCACATATTGCATGAATAGGTTCTCTAATTGTTGGTTAATCTGTATAAAAATTGAATATAATTTAACTAATAAGAGTTTCCCAAGAACATTTGGTTGATCAAAAAGAAGAAAAGAAGTCCACGTTACCTCTGTCTGTAAATACATAGCCCGGCATACTGAAACAGTCAACTCATCTTGAAAAAATAAAGATTCCAAAATACTAAAATATCAATATCATGAAGAATCGCTGAGTGATGTACCCGTAATCACTTTCACTTGTTATTAATACGATGTGGTTTTAGGATACATTTTAAAACTTAAAGCGCGACAGTTTCATGCGAGAGTGATCGTGCTAAAAATAATAATCACAAAAAATAATCTATTGCTTATGAAGTAAATACCAGAGTCTAATGAAGCATACCATGGATCTGATAAATATGCGTCATAAGCTGTCTATGTCTAAGTACGTTACATAAATGTATTGAAATGGACGAACCGTTCAATGAGGCAATAAACAAGAATTTGAATTACGTACGAGTGCAATTATCATACTTAAAAGAAAGCAGTAAGCTATCTTTAAATTAAGATATATATCCAGAACTCGAGCATGAGAAAAGTGAAATTAACAGCATCATTCGTAAATGGATTTATACATACGGATGAATAGTAACCAATAAATGGAATATTCAATAAAGACTTGTCATAATGTCTGGGTTGAAGTAGTTTGTTACTAGCGTACTTTTATGTAAGGTTATTATATAACCCATAGATTATTTGACACGATGTACTGTGCAATACACCACATCGTTACGCTACTATTTGTTATAGGACTATATTTCAGGTGAAAATGTAGTGACAAGTAAACAAGAATACCTAGGAATAATGCAATATATCATTTGACTATAAAGTACATCGCTCCGTTATTGGATATTACGTACTTTAATACAGAAGTTGTTTAAAACCATAAATAATTAAATCTGTCAACAACGACTATTTGAAACAATGACATGACCTTATACTACAATACCTGAGAGTTGGCGCGACATACCGTGTTTATTTGAGAAAACAATGATGACCTATTGTTTGAGCAGATAAATGCATGGCCATAGGTGGTAGCATGTGTTGTGTATCCTGATATGGTTTTCTCACAACAATGTGATGCCTTCTCTGCCCAGTCATGTACTTCAGTATTATAAATATAATTTTCCATGGAAATATTAATGCGAAAAGCTACAGAAACAAGCTCAGTAGCAAAGCGTTTAAAAATAAACCAGGTTTAATGGCACTGGGTAAACGCCAAAGACATAACATAAAATCACAAACAAGAAACATGGAAGAACAGCACAAAACTCCACAAGCAGCACAGTGCATACATCCTATATATATATATATATATATATATATATATATATATATAACTAGGTATGTTTATCAAGGGTTGTTACGTACCGCCTTGGAACGGTCAGTAAAATTTAGATTTACTGGGGGTTTAAACCAGTTTAAGTGCACATACCTCACTCTTAACCTAACAATCCTAAATAAAGATAAAACGCAAAAGGTAAATCTTATCAAAGTGAGCATTAACTTGAGGAAACTTAACAATAAAACAAATAATAATAAACTTATAGGTAAACCCCAAGTACTTATCGTCCAGAAGCATACATTCATTTCCACTGAAAAGTCTATCTTTATAATGATTCCGAACAATGTCATTGAAAACAATATGAACATGAAATATGCACTCAACTAAGGTTGTATGAAACAGGCATTGTACCTCGAGTCCTCCCGTCAACTATTACTGACAGTCTTAATTATGTGCTTGATACAGTACATTATTGATACAGTACATTATTGATACGGTACATTATTGATACGGTACATTATTGATACAGTACATTATTGATACAGTACATTATTGATACAGTACATTATTAACCTTTAGTTTATCGAAACGTCAACGTAATGAACGGTATATTGTTTAGAATACAATATGAATTTAAATACGTGATTATTTTTAAACTCTCTGTGGGTATACACTTGTCTTCACAAAACACTTGATTTCAAGTTGCGTGTTTGGCGAAAGGAGACTGTTGGAAACCATAAGGTTTACTTTTGTCCTTAAAGATGCTGAGCGCTAACGGAATAATTTATAAATAGATGAGCAATTGTGACTATTTTGTAACGAATAAAGACTAATATATTAAACTTGTTAGTCGAATACGACGTTTCGTAGTTTCAGTTAAAAAATAACGTTACTGAAGTATTGAAAGCTCTTTTTCGAGATTAGACACAGTCTTGACAAATTATGAACATTCAACTTCCTGTCCATGACAGGAATGCTTTTAATCGATGGATTATCAATGGTACACAAATGTGAGAATAACGGCACTGAGTTTTATGCTACCTGTGTGTGTGTGTTTTGAAGACTTTGCAATTTTGCTAATCTCACTCTGTGCGATTCCGTAGGGGATAACATTACAATAGTCACGATGGGAACTGACTAGTGACAACACAAGAGTTTCTGCAACCTCCTTGTTGAGATATCTTCGAATACTGAAATAATTTAACATGGATGTTCGACTTTTTCGTTTCACATGCTCATTGAAATTTGATGTTTCAACATTTTCAAAGGCTTGCCTACTAACGAACATTATAAACTCAATTTTTGACTTTTTTACATTCACCCAATTGTTGATTGTGACAGCACATTTTTCTAGTTTCTGTATTGCTTGAATTTCAACTACTGAATATGTTAGTTTAAACAGCCTGTTCTCAGTGTGGTCGTCAAAGCCAAGTGAAATAGATGGTGGTGAAATAGCATCAAACTGTGTCCCAGTAAAAGGTAGAGACATGCTCCTTAAAAGTTGCCTTGTGGAACACTACAATATAGCCGGGATGATGAAGATGAAGGGTTGAATTAACACTTATACGACACCTCCTGGGTCGTAAATAAGAGTCGACCCAGTCCAGTGCTGTCCCACTAACACCATACTGCTTGTAGCAGAGGTCATAGTACACAATATCAAAGGCGGCTCTGAGATCGAGTGCCGTAGCTTCATGTTTCACAATAGCATCTAACAAGTCATTCGCAAGCCGAAACAAAGCTGATTCACACGAACGATGGCGTCTAAATGCAGATTAATTTTTTAAAAGAAGTTTATTCTCACTTACATGATAACCAAGTCCGCTAAGCATAACTGTTTTTTAGATCAATTATGACGAAAATGAGAGTTTACTAACAGGTCTTTAGTTTTATACACAAGGTATACGTTACTCTTATATTTTATTGCTGTTCAATTCAAACGAAATTTTAAATTACTATGCAGTACGCTTGATGTGTAACAAATATTATATTCCAAATTTGAACGTAATCAGCTAGCAAATTATCAAGTAATAACGACTTATTTTTAAGTGTCGGGATAGGAGTGGCTCCATGTTTATACTGATGAACATCAGTGCTGTCGTAGTCATCCATAGCGACTGGTGGTAACTTACTTATGAATTACATTAATAAACAAAATGCATCCACGCTCAATATCGGTATTTAATTTGCCATCGCTTTATCTATAAATCACTTTTTTTTTTCAAAAAAAGTGTTCCTTCAAATAGAACAAAAATGTTTCTACTGATGTTGGCCTTTAACACGCTACAACCCCACCCACATGTTTCCTTCATGATTTGTGTGTACTGTTGAACAACAGTGTTTTTTTTTCAGGACGCCTGGACCATTAGTCAACATATTTTCACAATTATTAGGTGTCATCTGCATATTCATTCACATGTTTATCCTTTATAATATCAAAAAGGTAAGTAAAGTGTGCTAACCTTGTCTTGATGCATTTCCATGGCGATCGTTTTATGATAACAACTCTGTTTCCCCATATCTTTTGGTCTAACTGCTTCCTATTGTATAATAAATGATGTTTAAAATATACTTGTTTTAATATACTAAGTTTTAATATGAATATTTTAAAACTTATTATTGACGTCAGCTATTTCTCGCTACAGGCTGTGCATGGGAGAATTTGATGGATTGCTCATATTGAAAATCATTTGTTAAGCTTCTTATATTATTTTTCTTTGGTTGCACATCATTGCAAGAGAGGATTCTAGTGACAACTTAAATAGGCGGTTTACAGTCGTTGGATATGTGTTTCATATGAGTCTGCATGCTATATCGAGCTGTTGAAGTATCGATTTATATTGTTGTTGTTTTAAAAAAATCAGTCATTGAACTTTCATGTTCGCCGAAATACAAAGTAATTTTTTCAATAAAATGTTATGTTTATGATATGTTGCCAATATTGACGAGTCATTCACCTTAATGAACAAAATAAACAGACTTCCGTTTGTCTATATACGGTATACGTGTATAATAATATTTTAGCTATCAAACAAGTATTTCCTGCTGGAAGTTGTGCTTACAAAATATGAACCTTAAATTGGGGGAAATAATAATCAACTATAAGTTATAAAAATGTAAAACTATAATTCTTAACGATTAAGAGTTGTACTTATTGGTGACCGATAAACGATTCAATTTTCTGTAAATGTATGTACAGTAATAGTAATAATAAGATCATATAGTGTACGATTTTAATGAAAAAGTAGGGTGTAGCGAGCAAAGGTTTTTACATTGTACATGTTTTCCGCACGCGGGAAACCTAAGTATAACGATATGTATGTTAAGTTGTCAAGTATAACGAATAAGCGCGATAATGATTGTAGTCCATTGGGCGATTTCATGGCTGGATTTGTATGTTACTATCTAACCAAATTTATATAACTGGATGAGTTAAATAACTTTAGTTCTTATTTTGAATAATGCTTACATAGTTTATCTAAGTATGGGTTAATACGAATACAAAATGTATGTATTTTAACTAAAAATATTTAAGAAGAGAATTTGGGTAATGAAATACAAGAAAACATTACCTCTGTTTGTAGACGCATAATGAAACAATAAATGTCGACTCATCGTGAATAAAAGATTGTTCAAAACACTTAAACAACACTCTGAAGAATAATCACTTTGTAATGAATCCGTGATAACTTGTTAATAATAAGATGTGGTATTTAGAAAGATTTAAAAACTTAAATTGGAACACCTTCATGTCAGAGTGATCTTGCTTAGATAAAATCGTTACACAAAACCCCGTCAAAATCAACTCATTAGTTAAAATTGAAATAACTTCGGCCACTGAAACATGTGATGGTACATTAGTCAACAATAATAACATGGCTCATGTAATTGTACGTCATAATCATGTTTATGAACGGTACATGAATGCATTGAATGGAAGGAGCGATGCATACTCTATTAAACAGGAGTTTCAATTACGTAGGCGCGTATTGAACTAACTCACACAGAAGTACTAAGCCAGATATCTTTATATTTAGATATATATCGATATATTATTGGTGAACATGACATCTTAAGGAATAATTATTTTATAACAAATGATATAGAACTGCCATATTTTGAACATTGTAGGATGAGTATATCTGCTATCGATAAGCATATGATATATAAACTACCAAGTTAAATGACTTTTCGTATAAAGCTTAAACGAAGAAAATTGTAGGTCATAGTTAGATGACATGAAATAAATTCTTAATGAGCGTAGCGAACGAGCCCTTATTATTCATTAAAAATTCTTCAGGCCATCTAACTGACTTAGAATACAACCTCATTGACTGATACATTGACAAAGCAAAATCCGACGCAAGAAATGTGAATTGGGTGAGTGGCAGTATGCAGACCTTTAAACACCTTAATGATTAAGTCGTGTGCTTTATGATTGCCTGTATGAAATTTCATTGGCTTAAAACGTAGGTTGAAATCTTAAACATCTTATACCATATTGAAACACCGAGCGTGCAACAGCGCACGCGGACAGGGTGGAAGGTCGGCGGGTGTGGTGCCGAGAGGGCATCAGTAAACATCTTATACCATATTGGAACACCGAGCGTGCAACAGCGCACGTGAGCAGGGTGGAAAGGCGCGTGTGGTGCCGAGAGGGCTTCAGTAAAAATCTTATACCATATTGGCACACCGAGCGTGCAACAGCGCACGCGGACAGGGTGGAAGGGCGCGTGTGGTGCCGAGAGGTCATCAGTAAACACAATGTTCATAAACAGTATAAAGCTGTCAAACGGAATTTTCGCAAGTAACATAATAAGTCCTGATACATATATGAGTATACAAAACGATGAGTGAAATTCAACAACCGAAACTAACTAATCGATTCTGGAACATTGTGAATAGAAGATATAAAACCTCTAACCAATTAGGATCTGGAATTACCATGAATGGGTCTGTTGTTGGAAACCGTGAACAATTAACCGCACAGTGTGGGGATTGTATCATCAAAACGTCATTAGGAAACGTTGAATATCACGACAAATGGAAACGAACCGTTTCTTCTAGGATAGACAACTCCTAATGTGAAATGAAACCAGATCACACCACTACCTTGATTTGTTGAAACAGAAATACTCGAGTGTCTAAAGGGCAACGCTTCGGGCCATGATGATTTGTGTCATCAACTCATGATATACACTTTCTCCAATCATTGCTAACATGTTCGCTTGAATGCTACGTGCTGCCGATGTCCCAGAACCTTTGCACCTGGGAGCTATTTTTACGTTACATAAACGTGGAAACAAACAGAAGGATAATCCTGACAATAACAGAGCTATAACTTTATCTCCAGTTTTTTTTTCTAACTCTTTGAAATTATAGTTTACAGCGCTACAACACGGATATGATGTCAGTGATGAATAAGCAGCAGTGTGGCTTCTAAGATAATATGAGGTGTCTTATGATGTATCATTATTTTGTGTAAAACAGTACTTGCTAACAAACTAAACTAAAAACGTATGTGTGTTATGTGGACGGTAAAAGGGCATTCGATTCGGTAGGACACGATGGTCTTGTGTATAAACTGATTAAATAATGCAAAATAAACTAACCTAGTATCCTCGCATTCTTTGCCATGTACTCTCACATGAGGAGTTGTGTTAACTATCAAGGAATGGCAATGACCTGGTTCAGATGTACGCCAAGGAACTCAACAAGGACGGAAAATCTCTTCGATGCTGTATCTCCTTTTCATAAATGGTTTTATTAATGAAATTAAATCTGGAGTGGACATGACATTCGCTTCTAATATGTTTTAATACCCCCCCCCACCCCTTCCCCCCCACCCATCCCCTACGCTTGCTGACGATATGGCTCTTGCATCCTTATCCGTAAATGGATTGAATGCAATGTTGTACATTTGTCAGATCTTTGCCTCGCGATTTACCAATACAATACTTCAAAATGTGATGTTGTTTATAACGAGCGTAACCTTGGTCAAATGGTAGTTGATAGGACTGATTGCTACTCACATCTCGGAGTCAAGTGTTTTCAAACCACTACTTAGTTTGTTGCGGACGCCTGTTTTGTCATGCATAACCAGCACAATGTTCAATGAATATTAAACATAGCAACTTAATAAGCATTTATTCCAAAAGCTTTTTATATTACTTCAAGAGCAAAACATACTCGATAGCGCCACCACTACTCGACAGCGCAACCACTAGGGCAACAGCGCCACCACTTTTATAAATATGTGCATTTTTCCTTTTTAAGAAGTGCTTATTAGTTGTGTTGTGTTTCGGCTTAGGTACTATACATAACAGTTGTGTTTGCATGCGTGAGAATGTTCTTACGGGGTGTGTAAGCACCGAAATGTACTTGCTATTCAATCAGATCTCAAAATATGCACAAGTCTGATTCGGGAGAAAAGCTCCTGGCACCACAGTTTGCACAATATTGAAACGAAATAGTAACCAGCCTACAGTAGAAGTGTTCTTACACGGTACCACATTCTCCGATTTCCGAAATATGTCCGTTAAATGAAATTATCAAATAAAATATAAATCATACTCACGTTTGTTCATGTAAACATAGGGCACAGCTCCACCACAGAAGTGTCGACAGCTCTTTTTCTTTGCACCACCGTAAAGTGGTGGAGCTGGCGTTTACAGGCCGTGATTATACCATACCATTTTAAATTAAAAAATAATGGTGAATTGTATGACATCATAAATTCGTTACCATAGGTGGAACTATGTGGTTGGCTTTCTACTATGGTTTGGATACAACGAAGTTGTGCCAATCCTGCTTTATGGCAACTCAGGTATCTCAGTATAATGAACAGACTTTCCATGGAAGCACAACACAAACGCGCATTTTCAATAAAACAATATTTTTAATAGGATTTCGAAGAATGTCAACAGCGTGCATGTGAAAACAAACTTTACATGAAACGAACACTAAACCAAGGTTATATGAAACAAGAACATGAACATCTGGTACCTCGTATCTCAGTCCTCCCCGTGAAATATTTCCGACAGACCTGAACTTGTGCCCTATACTGGTACATTTGCTAACATTTCGTTAATGAGATAGTTTTTTACCATCAAATGAAAAGTATATTGGTATACTTCAGGTAATTGGCTCCTTTATATTGACTAGTCGTATTATGTGGAATACTTGTTCGTCACACACAGTTAATTTCAAAGAAGGAGACCCAGTTGGAAACCAAACGGGTATAATTTTGTTCTAAAGGATGCTGAATGCCTATGGGAAAATTTAAAAAATGATGACCACTTGTGTTTGTTTGTTTTGGCTCGAATATATAAACTTGTCAGTCAGTCGAGTTGCATTAAAAGTTTCAGTTGAACAAATTAACCGCTACAGAAGGAGTCCAAGCTTATGTTCATGATAAGACACAGCATAGTCAGATTGTGAATGACCGATTTACGACTAATAATATATCTCCTTTTCATGAAAAATAAGGATAATGGCATTTTTCGGTGTTCGCTAAATGAAATTGTATGATCGATATCTATACTTTTTTTGTTTACCACATGGAAAAAAGTAATTTGACAGCAATTATTGGTTTATCATGAAAAACGCTCCAAAACTGTTCGTAAAACTTCTCATATACTCGCAAATGACGTCACATTGATTTAGTTCCTGTTTTGAGTGCATTGACGTTTGAATTGTACATCAAAATAAGTCAACGTTTCAAAAAATATCAATACAGCGTTTTAAAGCTGCACTCTCACAGATTTACCGTTTTTCCAACTCTTTTATTTATTTTTTTTTGTATTAGCAAATTTTTGCGTAAATATCTGCAAACCAGTGATAACTGACTACGACTGCTGACAAAAGATCAGATCGCAGATTTTCATATTTCCGTTCCAAATTTAATGTTTTATGGCTTAAACCATTACTAACGGAATATACCAATACTGTCTGAAAAGCCACATGTAAAATATACGTCTTTATACTGATACTGAACACCCCCTTTCCCAAAATACACATATTCTGATATTTTCAGTAATATAGTCGTAGACACTGTCTATAATACAGATAGTGACATTGTACGTCATATAGATATTTAATAATATAGATACCGATATTGTCGATAAACATCAGTGATGTGAAATTTATTTAAAGCGACTGTTTAGTAATTAAATAACGATTCACACTAATAAACAACTTGCATCCTCTCTCAACATCAGAATATAATTTCAAACCGCGTAATCTAGATATTTGTTGTTTTTTTTTCCATTTTCAGAAATATTTTACTTTTGAATGTAACAAGATGTAGCCTATGGGCGGGGTTTGACACGCTACTTACCCACCCACACCATGATTTGTGAACAACCGTATACATTTCACGAAATCTGGACCATCAATCAACATCTTTTCGCAGATAGATAGTGTTTGATCATGTTGATTATGTCTGTCCGTTATGTTTAAAAAAAAATAAAAAAATTTGCTTACCTTTTCCAGTTTCAGATCCATAGCGATTTTCACCGAAAACAAGTATGTTTTTCAACATGATTTTGGCCAAACTGCTTCCTATTGTAAACTAAATGATAATTGAAAAGACAACTATGTTTATATGTGCTATAAAATATTTCATGACTGTTTAAACCTATTTTTTACGTCACTTATTGCCTGTCAGAGGCCATACGCCGGAGAAGTTGATGGATTACCCATAACTTGATTATGTACACCTGCTTTTAATTTTACTAACGTTCAGTTGCACTAAGGAGTTTATAAGTATGCGGCGTACAGACGCACAGTGTTTATTCGTTATTAAATAATATTTTATATGAGTCTGTATATTATATCGAGATAACGAAGTTATGTTTTTCTTTTTGTCACTTGTTCTTTTGCCTATAGCATACAAACACATGAGTTCATTAACATGTGCTTATGACGATGAGTTGCAAATATTTACGAGTATTAAACATAAATAAATCTCTATGGACATATGTTAATATGATTTATATTCGTAATCAATCTCCTTTTTATGAAAAATGGAGGATAATGACATTTTTCGGTGTTCGCGAAATGAATTTGTATGATCGATTTTTCCAACAGTGAGATATTAACCCACTGAAAAAGTGTGTTAACTTCAGGAAAGTCTAAACTGAACCATTAGTGAATTAGTCTTTGTCAATGCTTGTATAAAAGACATATTAGCATATCTGTTTTATGTAAAACACATCACAACGAGCGTTTTTTATTTCCTGTCGAGCATAAATTTACTGCCTGAACAGCCTTCCATGTACAAATATACATCAATATAGCGATAATATCTGGACTGCCCCATGTAAAATATATGACATGTAAATATACTTAAACTAAACAGTCGCCGTCCCCAGACTTACATTCAAATACCGATATTGCCTGAACAGCCCCATGTAAAATATACTTTTTTATATATGATTTAAAAAAAAGTCCCTATTCCCAAATATACACCAATAAAGCGATATTGTCTGAACAGTCCCGTGTAAAAAAATACATTATAATACTGAAGCTGCGCAGTTCCCATCTCCAAATATACATCAATATAGGGATATTGTCTGAACAGTCCCATGTCAGATATACGTCAAAATACTGAAACTGCGCAGTTCCCATCTCCAAATATACATCAATATAGGGATATTGTCTGAACAGTCCCATGTCAAATATACGTCAAAATACTGAAACTGCGCCGTTACCATCTCCAAATATACATCAATATAGGGATATTGTCTGAACAGTCCCATGTCAGATATACGCCAGAATACTGAAACTGCGCAGTCCCCGTGTCCAAATATACATCAATATAGGGATATTGTCTGACCCGTCCCATGTCAGATATACGTCAAAATACTGAAACTGCGCAGTCCCCGTCTCCAAATATACATCAATATAGGGATATTGTCTGAACCGTCACATGTCAGATATACGCCAAAATACTGAAACTGCGCCGTTACCATCTCCAAATATACATCAATAAAGGGATATTGTCTGAACCGTCCCATGTCAGATATACGTCAAAATACTGAAACTGCGCCGTTACCATCTCCAAATATACATCAATAAAGGGATATTGTCTGAACCGTCCCATGTCAGATATACGTCAAAATACTGAAACTGTGCAGTCCCCGTGTCCAAATATACATCAATATAGGGATATTGTCTGAACCGTCCCATGTCAGATATACGCCAAAATACTGAAACTGCGCAGTTCCCATCTCCAAATATGCATCAATAAAGGGATATTGTCTGAACCGTCCCATGTCAGATATACGCCAAAATACTGAAACTGCGCAGTCCCCATTCCCAAATATACATCAAAATGGCGATATTATCTGAACAGTTCCATGTAAAATAAACGTCAAAATACTGAAACTGTGCAGTCCCCGTCTCCAAATTTACATCAATAAAGGGATATTGTCTGAACCGTCCCATGTCAGATATACGTCAAAATACTGAAACTGCGCCGTTACCATCTCCAAATATGCATCAATATAGGGATATTGTCTGAACCGTCCCATGTCAGATATACGCCAAAATACTGAAACTGCGCAGTTGCCGTCTCCAAATATACATCAATATAGGGATATTGTCTGAACCGTCCCATGTCAGATATACGCCAAAATACTGAAACTGCGCAGTTCCCATCTCCAAATATGCATCAATAAAGGGATATTGTCTGAACCGTCCCATGTCAGATATACGCCAAAATACTGAAACTGCGCAGTTGCCGTCTCCAAATATACATCAATATAGGGATATTGTCTGAACCGTCCCATGTCAGATATACGCCAAAATACTGAAACTGCGCAGTTCCCATCTCCAAATATGCATCAATAAAGGGATATTGTCTGAACCGTCCCATGTCAGATATACGCCAAAATACTGAAACTGCGCAGTCCCCATTCCCAAATATACATCAAAATGGCGATATTATCTGAACAGTTCCATGTCAGATATACGTCAAAATACTGAAACTGCGCCGTTACCATCTCCAAATATACATCAATATAGGGATATTGTCTGACCCGTCCCATGTCAGATATACGTCAAAATACTGAAACTGCGCCGTTGTCATCTCCAAATATACATCAATATAGGGATATTGTCTGACCCGTCCCATGTCAGATATACGTCAAAATACTGAAACTGCGCAGTCCCCGTGTCCAAATATACATCAATATAGGGATATTGTCTGAACAGTCCCATGTCAAATATACGTAAAATACTGAAACTGCGCCGTTGCCATCTCCAAATATACATCAATATAGGGATATTGTCTGACCCGTCCCATGTCAGATATACGTCAAAATACTGAAACTGCGCAGTCCCCGTCTCCAAATATACATCAATATAGGGATATTGTCTGAACAGTCCCATGTCAAATATACGTCAAAATACTGAAACTGCGCAGTTCCCATCTCCAAATATACATCAATATAGGGATATTGTCTGAACCGTCCCATGTCAAATATACGTCAAAATACTGAAACTGCGCCGTTGCCATCTCCAAATATACATCAATATAGGGATATTGTCTGAACCGTCCCATGTCAGATATACGTCAAAATACTGAAACTGCGCCGTTGCCATCTCCAAATATACATCAATAAAGGGATATTGTCTGAACCGTCCCATGTCAGATATACGTCAAAATACTGAAACTGCGCCGTTGCCATCTCCAAATATGCATCAATAAAGGGATATTGTCTGAACCGTCCCATGTCAGATATACGCCAAAATACTGAAACTGCGCAGTTCCCATCTCCAAATATGCATCAATAAAGGGATATTGTCTGAACCGTCCCATGTCAGATATACGCCAAAATACTGAAACTGCGCAGTCCCCATTCCCAAATATACATTAAAATGGCGATATTATCTGAACAGTTCCATGTAAAATAAACGTCAAAATACTGAAACTGTGCAGTCCCCGTCTCCAAATATACATCAATATAGGGATATTGTCTGAACCGTCCCATGTCAGATATACGCCAAAATACTGAAACTGCGCAGTTCCCATCTCCAAATATGCATCAATAAAGGGATATTGTCTGAACCGTCCCATGTCAGATTTACGCCAAAATACTGAAACTGCGCAGTCCCCATTCCCAAATATACATCAAAATGGCGATATTATCTGAACAGTTCCATGTAAAATAAACGTCAAAATACTGAAACTGCGCAGTCCCCATTCCCAAATATACATCAATATAGGGATATTGTCTGAACCGTCCCATGTCAGAAATACGTCAAAATACTGAAACTGCGCCGTTGCCATCTCCAAATATACATCAATATAGGGATATTGTCTGAACCGTCCCATGTCAGATATACGCCAAAATACTGAAACTGCGCAGTTGCCATCTCCAAATATACATCAATATAGGGATATTGTCTGAACCGTCCCATGTCAGATATACGTCAAAATACTGAAACTGCGCCGTTGCCATCTCCAAATATACATCAATATAGGGATATTGTCTGAACAGTCCCATGTCAGATATACGTCAAAATACTGAAACTGCGCAGTCCCCGTCTCCAAATATACATCAATATAGGGATATTGTCTGAACAGTCCCATGTCAGATATACGCCAAAATACTGAAACTGTGCAGTCCCCATCACCAGATATACATCAATATAAGGATATTGTCTGAACAATCCCATGTCAGATATACGTCAAAATACTGAAACTGCGCAGTCCCCGTCTCCAAATATACATCAATAAAGGGATATTGTCTGAACCGTCCCATGTCAGATATACGCCAAAATACTGAAACTGTGCAGTCCCCGTCTCCAAATATACATCAATAATGGGATATTGTCTGACCCGTCCCATGTCAAATATACGCCAAAATACTGAAACTGTGCAGTCCCCGTCTCCAAATATACATCAATAAAGGGATATTGTCTGAACCGTCCCATGTCAGATATACGCCAAAATACTGAAACTGTGCAGTCCCCGTCTCCAAATATACATCAATATAGGGATATTGTCTGAACCGTCCCATGTCAGATATACGCCAAAATACTGAAACTGTGCAGTCCCCGTCTCCAAATATGCATCAATATAGGGATATTGTCTGAACCGTCACATGTCAGATATACGTCAAAATACTGAAACTGTGCAGTCCCCGTCTCTAAATATACATCAATATAGGGATATTGTCTGAACAGTCCCATGTCAGATATACGCCAAAATACTGAAACTGCGCCGTTACCATCTCCAAATATACATCAATATAAGGATATTGTCTGAACCGTCCCATGTCAGATATACGCCAAAATACTGAAACTGCGCCGTTACCATCCCCAAATATACATCAATATAGGAATATTGTCTGGCCCGTTTCCGATGTATAAATACACATCAATACTCTGATATTGTCCGTAATATAGACACAAACACTATCTGTGATACAGAAAGTGACAATATATGTCATAAAGATACTGACATTGCCGTAAAGCATCAGTGATGTGAAATTGTCTATAGCGACTGTTAAGTAATAAAAAACGACTTACACCCACCAATTATAATGAATAACCAACACACATCCTCTCTCAACATCAGAACTTAATATCTTACCGCCTTATCTATATAATTATTGTGTTCATCTATACTTTTCAGAAATACTTTACTTTAAAAGACAACCAAACTGACGGTTATGGGTGGAGTTAAACACGCTACCCCCCCCCCCCCCCCCCCCCCCCCCCACACACACACAATGATCAGTGTACCGTTGTTTTACCGTGCACATTTTAAGTTTGGACCACCGATTAACATATTTTCGCACTTAGTGCCCCTGATTGACTTAGGAACTTAAGTTATAGTTTTAGGGCACACTGTGAGCTGTTAAAGTTTTAGGGTAAGCTGGGGTTTTCACTAATAACGTCAATACCCTTTTTCATTAAACTGCATACTTCAAACAGTTGTTCAGGACTATCACACAATTATGTTGCTTTACTCCATATTATCATAAATACAAATTATGGCCCTTGATCGACATAGAAACACTGGTTAAAGTTTAAGGGCAAGTTTGGATCACTGCCAAGGTCACTGTTACTAAAAAAGTGCTTAGTAGTGAATAACTTTAGTTAGGGTTGACTTATTGCACCCGAACTTGGTATATAGTAAGAGTTTATAGAGACCTTTCATGGGATTGTGATTATGGCTCCATTCGTCATGGTCAAGGTCACTGTTACTAACAGAAAAATGATAAGCACTGAATACATTTAGTTAAGTTGACACATTGTGACCAAACTGGGTATATAGGAGAAGTTTATGGAGACCTTTCATGGGATCGCTTTTTGACGCTCCTAGGATCAAGGTCACTATTACTAAAAATAGAAAAACGGTTGGAACTGAATGACTTAAGTTAGGGTTGACATATTGCGACCAAAAATTGTATATAGGAAGAATTTATTGAAACCTTTAATGGGATTGCGAATGGGTCTCCTAGGGTCAAAGCCAAGGGCACTGTTATTTAAAATAGATATCCGTTTGGTACTAAACAACTTTAGTAAGGTTTGACATATTGTGACCAAACTTGATACGAAGGAAGTGTTTATGGAGTTTTGGTCCCTAGGGTCGAGATCAAGGTCACTGTTAATGAAATTAGAAGAAAAGAAAACAATGTTAACTGAATCTCACGACGAGGACTGAAGTTTTTCAGTTAGTTATTGAAAACTTTTTTTTTAATTTGTCTTTAACAGGCACATATTACATCATTATTGTATTCATTTCTAAGACAAAGCGGGTATAGTAAAGCGTGCTATCCTACGGCAGCTCTTGTCCTCTGTTGTTATTTTGCCAAACAGTTTCCTATTGTAAACCAAACGATAATTGAAAAAAATCTATGTTTATATGTGCTATAAAAATGCTTCAAGACTTTCAATCTACTTTTTTGCGTCACAGTTTGCTTGCCATCGGCAATAAGCCGGCAATGCTGATGGCTTATTGTGTAATGTACACTTGGTAAATATTGTACTATTTTTTAGCTGCAGCTCATTTCAAAAGATACATATGTTGTTGTTTTGTTTGTAGGCGGTTTATAGACTCACAATATTTATCCATTTTTTAATGATTTTTAGAGCTCAGAAAAAGAAACTATTTTGCTCACTTATTGATTTTTCGGCCGCATTTGACTCTGTCTGGAGAGCTGGGCTTGTGGCGTAAGCTAAATCAATCTGGTTTACAAGTTAAAATCATCACAGTATGTAGAAAAAAAACATGTACAATGATATACAATCGTGCGTTTTTATCAATGGACAACTGTCTCCTATGTTCCCAAGCGTTTGTGGAGTCCGTCCGGGAGAAAATCTTTCTCCGATTTTATTTTCAATTTACCCAAATGATTTAGATGAATTCCTTAAAGAAACATGTTCAAGTGTTTCTATTGAAGTAAATGCAAATACGACATGTATGTACCTTCAATTACTTATTTCTTTGTATGCTGAGGACACTGTTCTCTTTGCAGTCAATGAATGTGATTTTCAACAAAGAATAAATTGTTTTTAAGATTACTGTAAGGGCAAATTAAATTTTAACCTCTCAAAGACTAAAATAATTGTCTTTTGTGCCAGAAATCTGAAGAAATTTAACTTTAGCATAACTACCTAGAAAAGGCGATGGTTACGAATACAAATATCTAGGTGTTTAGTTCTCGTCCTCTCGTTCTCGTAAATATTCAATAAGCCAGGCTAACAAAGCAATGCATGCTTTATTTCTTAGAATTCATAACCTAGACTTGCCTTTGGACATACAACTGAAGATGTTTTATGTTACCATTGTCCCCCTTCTAACATACGGATGTGATGTCTGGGGCTTTGAAAACCTAGATCTGTTGGAGCAACTTAATTGTATTTTTGCGCCCCATTACATATGCTAGAAAGAGTTCTCCACGTTTCATGCTCGACTCGTAACTTGGTAGATATTCTCTAAACATTATAGCTAAAACCATAATAATCAGTTACTGGAGTAAACTCGTTTCATCCCATGACTCGAAATTAAGTGTATTGACCTATAAAGACATGTTACACAGCCATAATTCAGTTTAGGCCAATTACATCAAGTCAATCCCATATTCAATTGAGTATTAACACGTTTGGCTTAACCAAACAAAAGTACCTGCAAACATGTTAGCAAACTTGAAAAATCAAAACTTGAAGACCGAATTCAGCAAACTTGTTTTGAACATTTTAATATTTCGACGAATGGTAAAATGTATTCTATGTTTACATACATTGTCGTTTATACTCAGGACCTTATGTCCTGAGTTTTAGTGAAGTGTTGAATTGTAAGAACCCGGATACCTCAAGGAAAACAATTTGTTTAAATCTTCATTTCTTTTAAGAACACCTTACAGTAATCCGTTCTCTTCCATTCCATAAATAGAACAACCAGACCGTAGCCATAAACAGCTCATCAAGTGACGTCACAATAACGTGGAAAAAGATCAACATCTTGAAATTACTTTTAAACGTAAAATTGAAACACTTGTGGCAACAATACATTTAACATATTTAACAATGTTGATTTATATTTTACGGGATCGGCTGACAAAAAACAATAACATGATCAACAATGAGCATTAGGAGCTCCTCGGCCGTTTTATCGAAAACAACCTCGGATGTATTTGGACGGTTTACATACTCAAAAAGTGGTACGTATAAGTCCGCTGCAAGTAGATCGCGAAGTAATTTTATTTAGCAGTTAAACTTTATGACTTAACTTTTGGGAAACTTAATTTTGCAATAATACACTTTGCTGGCAAACAATTTAAACTTAGATCAATAAATACAACTGTGAAACACTACATTTAATTAATGATATTATTCAAAAATTTACGAACTACTTCAACTGATGTACCGGCATACATCCGAGGTCGTTTTCGATACAAATGGCCGAGGAGCTCCGAATGTGTTATGCGATGATTCGCGATCCGAACATATCCGAAGATGTTGCGTTCATTGGCATTCGGAACTCCTCGGTCATTTTTATCGAAAACAACCTTAGATGTATATGGACGGTTTACATACTCAGATATTGGCATGTTTAAGTCCGCTGCAAGGAGTTCGCGTAATAATTTAATTTTGCAGTTAAACTTAATGACTTAACTTTTGGTAATCTTAATTATGTTTGCAATAATACACTTCACTGGCAATCAATTTAAACTTTGAACAACAAATGAAAGCCTAACTACTACATTTAATTTATGATATAATTCAAAATTTTACGAACTACTCCTACTGCTGTATCGGCATACATTCGAGGTTGTTTTCGATAACAATGGCCGAGGAGTGCCGAATGGCTCATCGGATGATAAACGCAATTGCCGAAAGGCAGTTCATTTAAGGAAAGGAAGTTGAGGTGTAAATACTAGTTTTTATTATCGTATTTTTGTTTCGATTATATTGTTACTTAATTCTATTAAGTGATTTTTTTTAAATAATTCTATTTGAACTAACCACATTTCCCTGAATAACTAATAATAATTGTTTAAACTCCAAACCTGTTGTGAAGCCCGCATTAATCCACTTTATACTTGTCTCCACATGTAGTAATAATGAGTTTTCACATGCTTTTACTTAAATGTAAACTGTGAATTATTAAAATAATAATGAGTTGAGTATAAGTCTGTATGTACTATTGACGATGTGCTGCATATATCTGCGAATATCAAACATAAATAAAATCCATGAACAGAGGTTATTATAAGATATAAACTAATGATCTTAGCAAAAAAATCATATGCTCTTGAAATTATGAATTAGTTCGTGCTGCACCTTTTTGGAGTTAAATTCACAAAACATTTTACTCAACAATAGACGAAGTAACAAATGCTCTTTGTAATAGTTAAAACATATCATAGAACGATCTCCACGATCGAACCCTTCATTGACTTTATGATTTGAAAGGTCTAAATAAATTTGATTATATCGTGTTTTCTGCAGGTATCTACTTATGTCGGCATGTCTGTAAAGTTTGGCATTAAAGTCTTAACACAAATAGTATTTAAACGTGGAACATATTGAAAGCCGTTAGGCGGTAAACGTTAACTATAATCTAAGAATTTTATAAGAATTATAATAAAAACGAACGTAAACATTCAAATATTTTCATCTCATTGACAAGTTCAGGCACTATTTTAAACTTATTATTTTAATTTCCAAGTAAATGCCATTGCTGAGCAGACTCCGTGGCAATGAGGTAAAAACTATCGGCTTGTCACTTGTGAAAAAGGAAAAAAAAATGTCGCGTGCTCATGTTGCAGTGAAGCAGTCCCCAGCCGAGCGGCTTTGATAGAGAGGCGTTATTATTTTGTTTAAATCGTGTTATAATAAGCACAAACTAAGTTATTTTTGAGGTTCTCTTCTTTTCCTGATGCCAATGATTTTGAATAAGCGATTTTGTCTTTAAAAAAATTATGTTAAAAATAATTATTATTGGAATATATATGTATAACGACAAGATCTTGACGGATTTAAAGCCCCAGTGCACCTTAGGCTAAAATAATTAGAGAAAAAAAATAGAAGTGAGTAGATAACTATGGTAAAGTCTCATATAATGTCTGATAAATTCCAGAGGTCATCACGATGCTCTGATTAAAAGAAATGTATGGGAATACCAACGATATTCCAAACTGGTCCACTGACTTACTAAATACTTAATGGGCAGATAAGAAGGCAAAGTTTGAAAGTTTTATAATTGGTCAAGGCTCATTTCGAGCATCTGACAAAACAATGCAATACAATAAACAATATTAACATTTAAACATGTTTAAAACAAAATAATAATGATAACGATAATGGGTTAAGCTCAAAGATGGAGAATGAGACATAGTATTATGATTATAAAATTATATCATGTGAACAAAGAACACCGGCATAAAATACTATCTAAACAAAAACATTATTTTTTTTACAGAATAAAGATAATCTTAACAATGTTAATTTATTTGTACTATTCATAAGCTGTTCAAATTTTAAAGTGTTTGGATGATTGTAATAATAAGAGTCAATATATTTTTTCTATCTGACTCATAACATCAAGGTTGTTAAGTGAAAAACCCTGCAGATAGGTCGCTCATGTGTTTGTAAAAAGCATTTTTGTGCATTCCGAAATAAAGTGTTGTAAATCATTAGCGGTGTTGAAACTAAGATACTAAAAGCTGGAACTCTTCAACAAATGTTGATATTTGCTCAAAGATCGTCTTTGAAGACCAAATTTCCGCGTGCTTTGTTGTTGCGTGATTGGCTGAAATACATTATCACATGATGTTATGAATGTATGCTGAAGATGTTAAAATATCGTCAACATGTTTCGAAAGCCGAAGACCCTGTGATCTAGTGAGTCTGGTGTTTGAAAATCTGTTTTTGTTTGCTTTACCGGCTTAAGAACATTATTTTTTTTTCTGTAATTTCGATATCATAGAGTAAAACAGTGATAAATATGTCTAATAACTATATTACCGGGAAAACTGTAACTTTTTAAACGCGTTCGGTTTTGCTGCATTTTGTAATTGCATGTTGATCATTCTGAGGGTTAAAATGTCAATAATGTGAAGAAAATCATTTAGATATACACACAAAATTATAATTATACATCCCTTAATAATAACGGACTTGGATGGAGAACAGCTCGTGGCTTACGGGGCTTTAATACGATTACTACTAAAGCAGACATTTGAGACAAAATTCATAAATCGATAATCGAATCGAAAAGGACAACTATAAATGATCACCGAACAGAAAATAATCGAAAGTGCACTTCCGTACTAGATTGTGATATGAAACTAAAACTTTTTATTTCAACTCATAAATTAGATATGAATATTGAATACATATAAGCCGTACACATTGAATGATAGAAAATAACTTCAAAATATAAATTGTAGTTTGAACATTTGAACACTTATTTGGATATGCATGTTTGATGTTTGACTAAAAAAGGGAATTCATACATGTATGTGGATGATATGGTTTGTGGTTCGATGAAAATCGACTATGGGTTATTATTATTGAGTATCGCCTATATTGAGCGCCAATTTGATTGTATTCGACACAATAACTACCGGGACGACTTTGCCCAAGTGTTTCAGGAAATTATTTCGAAAGCAGGATGCGTTATCAAGACAATGATTTTTACTGATTGATGTGTAGGCATATCTTGAACTGTAGTATACATATATATATTATACGCGGTATGATGTGTTTGTGTTTTTTATTTATCGTAAAGAAACAATTATATGTCAAATGCAAGTTTTTTTATTCATCATTAAAATAGTGCTTGTAAGTCACTGTAAAGACCTTATAACATGTTTTTGTCCAAAAAAAATTTGTGTGTGTGTATGTGTGTACGTGCGTGCGTGTTTGTGTGTGCGTGTGTGTGTGTGCGTGTGAATGTGTGTGCGTTCGTGCGTGCGTTTGTGTATACGAAAAACAGTTAAAACATTATAAGTATGCTTTTGTAAGTGCGTAGTCACATGAGGAAGAAAATTATGTAAATGTGAAGCTGAGATCCCTCCGTTCATTTCGCCAATATTCATCTTTGTATTGCCATTTAAATGAACTCATGTTCCGTATGAGATGTTCACAAATAACTTTATATCAACAACTGACATGGATCGTGAACATAATACATGTGTATCAAAAGTGTGATTCAAGTCAAGTTTAATATTCTTAAAATTAAGGAATATGCCTACTTCTGGTTGTACGGACATCACCAGTGTTGGAATTTCGGACGGATCTTTTGTCGTGTTCGACTGGGATAATACGCTAAAGCTTTACAACAAGGAGACAAAGTCGATCTCAAGCAGGGTGGACAGGGATGTGCTTCTGGCATGGAAGCGTGGGCGGGGGTGCCGGATGTACATTATTAGCGCCATATCCCCGTCTCGCTTAAACCTCGAGACACTCCTCATGGAAGTGGAACGGCTGGGGTTGAGAGATGTGTTTGTGGAACCGGGAGAGGGGATCGTGCTGGTTCCCGGCAGGTACGCCCGCAAAGGAGGCGTGGTCGTGTGTGGGTACGATAAGGCCGAGACATTTCTTGAGATCAGCGGATTTGGTGGAGTGGAATTCACACAAGACGATGATGAACACGCCGACGGAATATCCGCTTCGACAGCCAAAGTAGCCGATAATGTTGCACTAGAAACAAGTAAAAATCGGGTTTCAGTACCTGCCGTTTTCTTTTTTGACGACGAGGAAGTCAATGTGAATAACTTTAGTTCGATTGTGCCGGGGAGTATGTGTTATTTGGTTAAATGAATACTTAGTTACTAACCTTGGCTTATTAAAGCGAGCAACTTCGATATTCGTGTGCTGACTCAGCGACGGAAGCAGACGACCAACTCTACCTATTGTTTACATCACCATAATCAGCCCCTAAAGATCTCGTGTCCTATAGCACAGTGATAAAAAACGACTGTACCCATACATCAATAAAGCTGACTTGTATATACTATTAGTTGACAATACTTAGATGCTTTGATTTATTTGAAGTCACAGTCCTCATGGGAGTGTCATAACGAAATTGTAAGATCCGAAGGGAAGGCGGGTGTTGTAAGCGTCACGGATTTTGAATTCGTAAGCTTCAGTATAATATTTTCACTCTAAGTTTTGCATAAAATCAAAATTGATATAAATTCAAAAAAAAATGTTCAAGTATTTCGGAGGATGTTGCCTCTGCAGCCCCTCCCCCTCAAGCCACCCTTTCCTCCCTTGAATCCAGAATACCGCTCAATTTTAAATATATAATATTGCTTGATAGTCCTTTATTTTAATATACATTTAACATAATAATAATAATAATAATAATAATAATAATAATAATAATAATATACTACTACTGCTACTGCTACTGCTACTGCTGCTGCTGCTGCTGCTGCTGCTGCTGCTGCTGCTACTACTACTACTACTACTACTACTACTACTACTACTAAATCAACAAAAAAATCAATCAATCAATAAATAAATAAGCAGTACAAACATGATCTATACACTTTATCAATGGGGAACCTTAACTTCGAGCTTTACTAAATACAATGTAGTTATGCCTTTGTCTTGCTTACATCTTCTATTTAAGTCACCGTCTTGACGGAATTGTATGATTTCCTATTACCCCCATTTCATCAGTGATATTTTATGTGTAAAACATCAGACGCGATCTTGTCGCCAAAGTATATATTGCATATGCTCACATTTTATATAAGATTATAGATATCATATTATATTGAAACTGTGTTTTGCAGTAAACCTACAGTGTCACCAAATATATGATGACTTTAACACATATAGTGTAAAATAATATTATGTAAACGACCTTTCGGGACAACTCTCTGTATTGCAGTTAAATGATATATCGAAATAAATGTCAATTGTTAACTATTGACTCCATGTCTATTAAACTTAGAGAAATTCAGTCGTCTGCGTCATAAAGTCGTCTTTTTATTTTAACTACGAATACCTTCACGCATAGTTATTTATAACAGGTTTGATAATGATATATTTAACATATCTATAAAGTACGCATAGCATCATCACTCTGGTGCACGAGATTGACATTCACGTGGTAAGGTTGAAAGTTGAATCCTTCCTTTTCTTAAAGGGAACTTGCTCTTGTTTTGAAAATTAAACCTTTTTTGAATGACGAAATACGTTGTGGCAAAACATAAGGTGTGTTAGAAATTTAGATACTGGCGGCTGGAACCCTTCAAAAAATGTTGATACAAATGTATATGCTTATATATTGTCTTTTAAGTCCACGAATTTGAAAAGCATTAGAAACGCTTTGCAACATAAGACCTAAAGGTTGAGTTGTCGTGATGTTTGTGTATGAGTCCTTGTGGGCGAGTGGTTCTGTTGTCAGTTTTCTATATTTCATTGACTGTATCGGTATGGGTTTGCAATAGAATAGTTTTTATACTTAAAGTGCAGAGTTATGTGTGAAAACATTATTTTAATTTTGTTAATATTGCAAAAAAAACACAGGCACAATCAATCTAAACATTGAATAATGTTAATCATAATGTCTCCTATTGTCGTCAGCCTGTACCAAAAGTCGTCAACAACTGAATAGTTTTTATACTTACAGTGCATTTTTTTAGTTTCGGTATTAAATAGATTCAAAATAGTAACAATATATTTTCATATGCATTAATTACCGAGAAAAATGGTGCAAAAAATGAGCGATTCCCTTAAACCATCTTCGTTAGCGCCATCCCAATTTTCTTGAAAATAAATACACGACACAATTAGGTGAACATGAACAAGGGCTAAATGTAAGAACTGCATGTACACAGTGCATGGGCTTGGGCGAAAGACTATCTCAAGGCACACGGCAATGCTAACGTCTATCGTTGCGTCTTTTTGTATTTATCTGACATAATTAAATGTAGTTCATAGTTGTGGCGTAAATATTTCAGGAATTCCTTTGTTGACGACTTTTGGTACAGACTGACGACAATAGGAGACATTATGATTAACACTAGTCAGTGTTTAGATTGATTGTGTCTGTTTTTTTGCAATATTAACGAAATTAAAATTATGTTTTCACACAAATCTTTGCTGGTTGAAATGACGTACGCAATGAAACAATAAGAATGTAATGACTGTTTAAATGAGTGACGGAATGTTTACGCTCAAGCCAAGAGCAGAATGTAGCAGATTTAACTACTGGAGTTCAACAAAATTTTAAGAACATAACTTACGCTTTTAAATTTAGAGATTTTGACGTTGTTAAAACGCAAAAATGATAGTACGAAACCATAGCCCACGATTTTGTTTTACAATCTCTGGTCCGAAATGGTTCATTTAGGGTGTATTTTATAACCTTTTCTTCTCCTAAATTAAAATGAACAGTAAATTAAGTTGGTCGATTTAATTATTTAGTTAGTTATATGCTGTTGTTTTTATTTCTTTATATATATATAAATATATATATATATATATATATATATATATATATATATATATATATATATATATATATATATATATATATATATTATTTATTTAAAAAAAAAATATTTTTTTTTGGGGGGGGGGGGGTATTGAGATCGATGCCTGTTAATTAATAAAAGCAAGTCGGGCAAGAACGTTATCAATAAATTACCCAAAACATGTTTTCCTTTATATACACTCTTAAATTTAACATTAGATCATCAGTTTTATGAAGTTGACAGGTTAATGAAATCAATGTGTGTGTCATCACCATCCCATTGGAATATGAAATAAACTTGTGTACGTTATTTGCTGTCGAATCGCAAAAGCATGCGAGAGTAGCCTCCCCTGTTTTTTTGACAGTTCGTGACCAACTTTTCATGCTTCAGTGTTCTTTATGTATACAGGACACCGGATGTAATAATCACTTCAAAAATGGCTTGCCCTGTTAAAACATTTATCTTTTTTGTTCTGAATTGCCTGTTGTCATTGTACGGCAGTGTCAGTGCCAATAAAACCTCCGCTTATGGTGCTTATGGAGTGGAGGTTACATCACACCAAGAATTTCCTGTTCTGGTGATGGAAAATTATGAAAAGATGTTGTCCTTCACATTAAGGAACTTCAGAGGTGATGTTTTGGAGATAGTGCCTGTAATGGAAAATCCAGAAGTGGCAGAAATGGAAATGAATTCATCCGAGACATTGCAGCCTCACGAGACTAAAAATTTCACAGCCAAGGTCAAAGCAAAGTTTCTTGGTAGAACTAAGCTGAAATTGTTTGTCAATACTTCTCAGGTCACAGAACATGATATGTATGAAATTGCAAGCACCGGAGCAGGGGAACCCTTGGAGTGGTATGAACAGCCAGAGACGTATGAAGTCACTGTCAGTCGGGACGAGAGCCCCCTAAGCCACGCCTTCACGGGAACTGTGATCATCCTTGTGTGCCTGGCCAACATCGCCATGGGATGCAAGACTGAGCTGGCAGTGGTCAAGGAGGTGTTGAGGAGGCCAACGGGGCCTCTCACTGGCATGTTCTCACAGTTTATCCTCATGCCTATGGTAATTATTTCTTCAATGACTTGTATAATAAATTTAATAAATTACTAATTAATTACTATAATAATTGCAATAATTTTTAAAATCATTCATTTATTCATTTTTTTGTAGAAAACATACATGCATGCAACGGTACCTTAAGTATCACTAGTTTTTAGGTGATTTACAGGACAACAGTTCAAAGTTCTTCATTATCTATCATTGTTTCATATTGAATTGTCAAAGTAGAGTTTAATTTTTGTAACATATATGTGACCATTACCTAAATATAAGTCAGTCATCGAAATTAGAGCTTTGGATCAACAAGCCCGAATTATTATACTATTGCTTGGCATCAAATTTTTGAACAAGCCCTGCTTTATAAAATTCAGAATTTGAGCAAGCCCGAAATACATTTTACCAGTGCAGGGCTTGCGGGCTTGTGCTAATTTCGACCACTGTAAGTTGAGGTGTGTAAGTGGCCTGGTCACTCAGTCAGGAGAGCACTCGCCTTGTGGGCGGGAATTTCCATGTTTGTGCCCCAGTCTAGCTGTATGTTTTTATCAACCTGTGACATTTGGCTCCTAACAAGGGACCGTGAATGTATATGTACTCTATATCCTATGGTGGTTTCATTGAGATTATGCTCAACTTGTTTTATATCCTGAAATCAAACTATCCCTGTTAGCTGGAGGTCCTGCGTTTGAGCCCCAGTCTGGCTGCAAATTTCTCTCACCTTGTGACATTGTTTGATACATCTAATTCTTGATTACAGATTGCCTTAGCAGTTATCTTCGCATTCCGGTTTGACTCTGCTAATGCGCTTGGTTTCTTCGCGATGGCATGTTCCCCAGGTGGAGCGGCCAGCAATGCCTACACTTATCTCCTCGATGGGGATGTCTCCCTCAGTGTCACCATGACACTCTGCAGTACCCTTCTCTCTCTAGGTATTGGCTTTTGCTAAAAAAAACATTTAAATAGTCAAATATAGCACCAGCCCCAAAGCCTGACACTGGTTGAGTGTTTTTCATGCTTATTCATTATTTTCAATTTTAATTGCAGAGCTTGTTGTAATTCTGAACCAAGTAGAAGTCTGATTTTAATGACTTAACTGTGATAGATGCCATCAGTTTGTAAAGACTAAATTGGTGATCTTACTCTTTAGCAAAGAAACAAGGGTTTATTTCTTGATTGGTTTAATTTGATGTCTAATGAGTATTTGTTTTAAGACAAACTTGTTTTATGTGTATATCGTTATGAATAACTATATATGTTATAAATTTCTGATCCTATGCATGTGTGTGTGTTTCAGGCATGATACCACTCTGGTTGTTTACTGTTGGGTCCCATGTTCTGAACGAGACAGATGTTAAGATTCCATACACCAACATTCTCACGTCGCTGGTCGGCCTCATAATCCCTGTGGCCCTGGGTATGCTCCTGCAGTGGCGCAAGCCTAACTGGGCCAAGTATGTTGTGCGGGGGATACGTCCACTCATGGTCATCTTCTTTATATTTGTCTTCACAGTCGGTGTGTACTCCAACCTCTACATATTCACGTTAATGCGCAACAAGCCAGAGATACTCCTGGCTGGGGCCCTTGTGCCGTATGTAGGCTTCATATTCGGAGGCCTTGTTGCCATAGTAACCCGTCAGAGCTGGGAGCGAGTACGCACCATCTCCATAGAAACAGGCATCCAAAACACCGGCATTGCCATCGTCCTGTTAAAGGTGTCCCTGCCTTCTCCAGACAGCGACCTCAGCATTGTGGCTCCAATAGCCTCAGCCATCTTCACCCCGATTCCAATGCTGGTGGCCATCATCTGGTACGAGATCTACAAGCGATGCTACAAGAAGAAGAAGGAAGTCTACATTGATGACCATGAGGGAGAGAGTGATGTGGAGAGTGGAGTGGAAGGGGAGTATCACCGCCATGATAACTGCTATGTAGAGCTGAAAGAAAACAACAACTTGCATAATGGTGTGAAATAGCATTTAATAACTGTATTAACTACAACATTGATTTTACATGAAAAAAGGTTGTGAGATAAAATTGTGAATACATTTACCAGTATGTTGTTTATAAAGGCAGTGTAGTTTGTGCTTTTTATTGTATTTCAGCTGAGTGTGAATTTGTTCTGTCTGTGCATGTCTTTTACATTATAAGACTGAAACTGAAAGTATATTTACAGATAATTTCTAAGATTGTTATCCACTTAAGAAAATCATTAATAGGTCAAGTGAAGATTGCAAATTGATACTCAGAACACTTTCTACCATTTTTAAATTGGTTTATCAGTAGAAATAAACGTACAGAAATACTTTCAACTGTACTTGTACTTGCCAGTATAAGGGTGGAGGCCAATATCATAAGCTCAGACTTAAAGAAAAAGATTCCCAAAATTGATTGCAGACCGAAAAGATTGCGATCTGTTGGCTAGGTTAAAAAAGTTGAAAATACACGAAGTTTTTTAAGGTTAACCAGTATATTAAATACATGATCAGATCAGTATGGTCAGAAAACAACTGGCAGCATTTTTGTGTTCTTATTTGTGAAATTTAATTATTTCAACTTAAAACTCATTTTGCATCAAAACAGCTATTGAAATAACTTATTACTGTACATTATATAACTTTATTGCCATAAAGCTTTGCTTGAATCTGCATTGTATATGAATTTTAGCTTTTTTTACTACACTAGTTTTTGATAAGGTAGCACCAAAAGTGTATACAGACTTAGTCCTTTTGTAAAAGCTGAAATAACGGAATTCCGTTTTCAAACCACATTACAGCAATAATTGGTAGAAACTAGTGTACATATTTGGTGTGAAATGTATGTTACATCATAATTGAGAAGATATAATTTTTATTAAACACACTTGTTATCTACAACACATTTAATAGACAGTAACTTTAATTATTCAGCATCGACAACCACTGTCCAACAACCATGTTATGTGGTTAGGTTTTTAAAGCTGGACATTACAGATAAACCAAGATGATAGAGAGGGAAATTATTTAAGTGTCAGATCATAGTCCAATTCACTGAGTGAGTACCAAAAGCTATATTCAATAAGCGGTAAAGCTAGAAACAAAATATTTACTTTTGGTGTTCACAAAGTGATATTTTTTACCCGAACCCTGTGGGCTACTACTTCTTAATTTTTTGTATATTTTCATTTCTGTCTTTTTTATTTTACATACTTTAAATTTTAGTCTACAAATTTTAATTGTTATGTTTTTATTGGTATATATACAATGTATTCATGTACCATCAACTTTGTCTTTTAGTTTTGAAAACATGTCTACCAGAAGTAGTTTTTTGCTGTTATTTTCTGTTAACTATATTGTCATTGATTTGATCCAGTTTTTCTAAAGAAATACCTCAACAGATCTGCAGATAGAAGTGATCATTTTAGCTCTGATTTAGGTTGTAGCATCATTGATTTTGGAATGCTTTATATATATTTCCACTATGGACCAAATTATACATTATTTTGCGATGATATAGGGACACATTGTTGCCAAAATATTATCATTTTCTACAAATTTTAACATAATTATATTGATACAGAGCAAAACATAATTCTGAAATCAAAATAATTGTTGGTGTTTTCCCCAAGGATTTCTACACGTGCCATTCACTTAACATTCATCTTTGAATAGATCTTACTGTTTTACTTCAATCATAAACAAGCATTATTAGTTGCATTATTAGTTTAATACACCAGTAACATTAAATATAGAAGAAAAATGCTATTTGTACTCTAAGGTTTGTGCTGAGTGAGTATATTGGGGGAAAATGGTTCTACTCTAGTTGCAATAAATAATAATAGTCTGTTGCCACACCTTATTTCTTATACGGAACTAGGCATGCTTTATCAAGAAGGCCTATTCAATACACCTATTTGAACACAATTTCAGAGGATTTCTGATTTCACTAATTTGATTTCATCACAGATATCATTGCATTCATTCATTACTGAAATACATGTCCAATTAATACTGAATGAAACATGTTGAGAGAATGTTATAAAACAGCCTCTGGCATCGTGAATCATCACATTTTAATTGTAAATTATGAAGATAAGTAAAATAACTAGATCATCACCAATAATAGTTCACATGACACTAGGAAATGATAGCTAATGTCAACTAATTTGTTGCTGAATTCTGATAAATTTTAGTCAATAAACTGTTAATGGTTTAATAAGTTGTTTTAAATGTTATTGATACAGATGTTTATATACACAAAGCAATATAGTTATTTTTCAAACAGAATGTTGAGTTTTTGTTGTACAGAGTTTGTCTGTATCGTTAAAATAAATGATGTATCCAGATCCATGTTCTTGTTTTCTATTTGTTTAATACCATGAATAAATACCATGTGTCCAATTCATTGAAAACTTTAGCAGCTAATTGCATAAAACTTGAAAAGCTGACCACAGGGCATATGTAGGCTGGTTTTCACATTTAATCAGCTTACTTAAACCAAACAATTAACCAGATTTATACATTGGGCTGCAGAGTTTGTGCTCATTTGTACATCAATGGTTTCTTTGGACAAATTCTCATTTGAAGAAAAATGTATAAAGAAGTCACTTCTCTTATCCTCAGCTCAAAAATGATAAGTAAACGCCATGGATATTAAAGTCATTCAATTCTTTTAATAATTTAACAAAATATTGACAGTTAACCGTTATTGACTGACATTGAGCAGTGAGAGATTAAAATACAAGTTTTACGCTTCATTGACTCATTTACTGATTTTATAATTGCAACCATTATTTCAAACTTAGTTTTAATTAATTAATTTCCTACAGTTATTAGCCGATACCAAACAGCAACTGGAAGATGCACTTTAAACCATATTATTGCATTTTCTGGTCCTAAAATCATTCAATTTTTAATATAAACGTTATGTAGCCTTTTGGAAAATTCGAGCATTTTATGTCACATTTTCAATATCTGTTCATACTGGGAGTAGGATCCAGGTTCATAGAAGTTCTAAATTGAACTTGTGATGCTGTTCAATCTGTCTTGACTACCCCAATTTTGTCCACATGTTACAGGATTTTTTTTATTTATGTCTGACCATAAAAACTCCAACAAGGTCTTGTTCATAATTTGTAAAATCCTCTTTTTACAGCTTTTTTTATTATGAAATGAAGTGTGGCAAGTCATTAGGAATGTTTAAAATAAGAAGCTCTCAGCTTGAACCCTTAAACAAATGTTGATATATGCTCATATATTGTCTTTAAAGTCCACAATTTTGAAAAGCGTTACTAATGGTATTCAACAAATGGCTGTAGTGTAATTGGTTGATTGACATTATCCTGTGATGTTTCCAATGCTATCAATATAGGTTTAAATTTTCAGCAGAAGAGTATCTATGGACGAGTGGGTAGGCCATCAGTTTTCTAGTGTTTTTTTTCTGTACTGGCTTTGGTTTCGCTCCCCACTTAAACTAGGTCTTTTCATACTTTTATAGTATTTTTTTCCGTACCAAAGAGTAAAATAATTATAACATAAAAGTTTTCATATGCATTTCCGGGAGAAAAAAAAAATTGGCGCAAAAACAAGTTCAAAATAAGGCAACTAAATAAAACGATAATAGATGCATTAGACACTTTATTCACTATAAAAATACCAAAACCTTCACAGAGGTCAAAGACGAATGAAATAAGCCAACCTTGCCAAGTACCTACAAATGGGTATAAGATGCACAAACATTTCCTGAAACGTTCATTGAAAATTATAGTGTAGAGATACATGGTCCCTAAGTAGCACACACTATATAATACTCCACAGCCTGGCGAGGTAAGACCTATTATTTCAAATACACAAATGGACATATCAAACCACACCATGTTTTGAGTGATACATGATTGAACAAGACTTGTGTTTAATTTATTTGATAGAGATTTCCTTTGTCAAAGTAACACAAACACTGTCATCTCTTGCTGGTAGATCCAAGTCTTAAGCTCTTCTCGATCTCAAATTGTCTCTGGTCTGACCTCTGTAGGAATTTCATCCTCTCAATATAGCTGAAACAAAAATAATATGGTTATTTAATAAATAACTGTGAAAGCCTCTTTCACCTGAGCAATATTTAGCCTAGTAGTATAAATCTTACTACCAATGTTTACCCTCATTGAATATACATCACTCATACAAGGGCTATCACACTGTACAGGCTGCGTGGACTGGTTATGTAACTTGTGTGATTATAAGCATCTTCGATGGTCGAGAGTACAATAAAAATTCATCCCCATCTGAGTGTGGGGTGTTTTGCAGAAATGAGGTTTACTGAGTGTAAGCAGAAACACTACACAGCGGCCGGGATGATCCTATCTTTCACAAGGTAGAAGCTTTTTCTGACAGTTCTGTTAAACAAAATGTAGTGAAAACAATTTATTTTACATACAGGTAATTTTTTATCTTTGCCTGTGTTCTAGATAACGATATCGGGCATGGCCTAATATTTACTTTACTTGGGTGGAAGAAATAATGCTCATACTTTAGTATATTGACTGTAGTTTTATGACACTAAATGTAGTCATACAGCAATGACAAGTTTTTCAGATGCAGTGTAATTCTATAATTCAAATAATGGTATAGCATATATAACTATTCCTGTGTTTAAGATGCGGTGTAATGCTATAATTTATTTTCAAATAACTGTAAATTTGCCATAGCCATTTTGAAATATCATAATTTCAATTGCATGACTCATGAGGTTAAGAGATATATTTTTCAGCACTGGTGACATGACCCAAAACAATTTTCATGCATGCAAAAAAAACTCATGAATAATTCCATGGTTTCTTCCAAACAACCTGAACAAAAAAATATTGCTTAAAGGGATGTAAGAGCAAAGCCAGTAGGCCATTGCTCTGAGAGTTTACATGTATGTCAGTCAACAGTACACGTTCATGGTCTCTTAAGCCACTCGATTAGCTTGTGTCACAGGGGCACAACCATTGTAGGTTTCCCTCACCTCTGTTTGCCCCTGTTGTGTATGGCTAGCTCTTCCTCAATGCCTTCCTTCTGCTTGAAGTCCTCCCAGTCCAGTTTAGACTTCTCCTGCAACACCCAGATACATAATGAATGGTAGAGACAATGCACGACATGGCGTGTACTTATATGTGTACTTGTAGTTGTCAGTGTAGTTTTATGTGTAAGGGTAGTTGAATGTGTAAGTGTAGTTGTATGTGTAAGGGTAGTTGAATGTGTAAGTGTAGTTGTATGTGTAAGTGTGGTTGAATGTGGAAATGTAGTTGAATGTGTAAGTGTATTTCTAGCGTACGTGTAGTTGTATGTTTAAGTCTAATTGTATGTGCAAGTGTGGTTGTATGTGTAAGTGTAGTTGTATGTGTCAGTGTAGTTGTATGTGTAGTTGTATGTGTCAGTGTAGTTGTATGTGTCAGTGTAGTTGTACGTGTCAGTGTAGTTGTATGTGTCAGTGTAGTTGTACGTGTAAGTGTAGTTGTATGTGTCAGTGTAGTTGTACGTGTAAGTGAAGTTGTATGTGTAAGTGTAGTTGTATGTGTCAGTGTGGTTGTATGTGTAAGTGTAGTTGTATGTGTCAGTGTAGTTGTATGTGTAGTTGTATGTGTCAGTGTAGTTGTATGTGTAAGTGAAGTTGTATGTGTAAGTGTAGTTGTACGTGTAAGTGTAGTTGTATGTGTAAGTGTAGTTGTATGTGTAGTTGTATGTGTCAGTGTAGTTGTATGTGTCAGTGTAGTTGAACGTGTCAGTGTAGTTGTATGTGTCAGTGTAGTTGTATGTGTAAGTGTAGTTGTATGTGTCAGTGTAGTTGTATGTGTCAGTGTAGTTGTACGTGTAAGTGTAGTTGAATGTGTAAGTGTAGTTGTATGTGTAAGTGTTGGTGTATGTAAGTGTAGTTGTATGTGTCAGTGTAGTTGTATGTGTAAGTGTAGTTGTATGTGTAAGTGTAGTTGTATGTGTCAGTGTAGTTGTATGTGTCAGTGTAGTTGTATGTGTAAGTGTAGTTGTACGTGTAAGTGTAGTTGTACGTGTCAGTGTAGTTGTACGTGTAAGTGTAGTTGTATGTGTCAGCGAAGTAAATCGGGGGCACATAGTGGTTGCCTTCTACACAAAATAGAAAAAGACAGACAGAAGACAGTGTCTGTGTCTGTAGTTCATATAGTTTGTTTACAGCTTTGAAGACATGGAAGATACAATTCAATTTGTCAACCAAATCATATACGAACAAAATTAATAGTTTTTTGTTTAAAATATGTGTCGTTATATTGAGAACAAGCAAATAACTCAGTCTCACCAGAGTTCCCATTTTTGGTTTCTTGTTTATTTTGGCCAGTACCCCACCCAGTCCCCCAGCACCAGGCCGCTTTACTCCTCTGCAAATACAAAATGTTCATTTATGTAACACACATATTTACAATATGCACCAGTTTTCCAATGATTCATTGTTAGCAGTATTAAGCCATATCGACCTGAAAGAGTGTTATTTACTGAATGTTTGCTTTTTGTAGACACTCTCTTTCTGGTACCTTATATTTACAAACACATTTTAAGAGTTTCTTTTTTCTTGCATATATACATGTATTGCTGAAACAGAAAAATCAACCATAGGCATAATGACAGAAATGTGTACCAAGTATCAGAGTTATGTTTTTAGAGCTGTGGTATAACTTCGCTACACCATGTCTTATAAAGCGTCAAGTGCAAAAAAATCATGTTCAAGAGAACATTACTCAAAGACAAGTATGTCACTGGTCACAAGAAAATGCTGGGCACTTCCACACATTATGATGACATGTGAACAGTTTCAGAATGTTATCTCTAATAACTTTGAGAGAAGTTCCACAATTTGCATTTATACAGTTCACAATGTTAAAATCAGGTTCAAGGGCATGTTACTCCTTAGAAAAGTCGGATTGTGCATCGAAGTTACATCAGGCTTTACTTAATATCCTGATGAAAATGTGTACTAAGTTTCAATGTGTCTAGAACTGTGGAATTTGCTACACAAACCTTCTTCTAACAGCGGCTTTAAAGATGCCCTCTTACTCCCAGATAAGATTTACCACAATTAATAATATTGTTTTAATATTCCTAAAAGGATGAATAAATGTTGAAAACAATGGTTCTTATGAAGGATACCGAGTTTAATTTGAAAAATGAGCATAAAACACGGTATTTCTACCTTATGAGACTACAGTAGACCACAGTAAATCTTTTAGCATTCACCAATCATTTAATATTTTTGCGTTTTCTGCTATTGAATACACGGTTACAATCTTGTTATCAGAAATTAATATTTTCCATAAATGCATTATTTTGTAAGTAGTTAAATATATATCAGTTAAAATTGATGTTTGTTATACATGTGTATGTATTGATTTTGAATAAGAGTGTCACTTTAAGGACAAACCAAATGGAGACGCCAATATACTCTCTTATTACTTTGGCAGAGGAATTAAAGACATAATCATTAATCCCAAAGCTTTTTTGAATTGTGCACATAAAATTGCAGCGAGTAAATCTGCATACCCAGAAAGCAGTGAAGATGTTGATGCAAGGGAAGCAACTCCTGGCTTGGATGTCGAGGAAACACCGGTGGATGTATCCAAGGTCGCGCTCTGCTGCTTCTTCAGCTCTGCCTGACCTTCCTTAGAGTTTACATCAAGCTCCTTTGTCACCCTGGAGAGATTGAAAATAGTCTGAACAGATATTATTCGGACTAAAATGAAATATGTTAAAAAAATGATCTAATCTTAACCTTTAACATCAAAGGTGGTAACAGTGGTGACCCTAGGATCAATCACAAAATCATTTTCAAGCTGAATTTCTAAATTTGCTTCAGTAAGCTATGAATCTGAAGATTTAAATTAAAATTCCATTTTACAGAAAAAGGGAAACAATTCAATTTCGTTCTATGCCTTCATACGATTTATTAGTTAAATTAGTTGAGTCTTTTAAAGCAAACTTTTCTGCCAAAGAATGATTACAGTAACTGTCCCTTAAAATGATTTTATAACCTTTTACAATAACATATTTTTATGCTTACTTTACCGCCTCTCCGGCGAAGTCATAGACCTTGGTGACAGTGATGGTGGATTTTGTCGTTGCCTGGGTAACAGTAGAACTAGCTGGTGTGGATGTAGTGGGATCGGATGGAGGGGTTTCAGATTTGCTAGGTGTAGATTGTTTCTGCAATAAGATAAGTGAGCTTTTACAAATGAAATATAGTACTAAATATAATGCAGCGTTTGTAGTATATTCGCTGTGGTAATATGATACTACCTGGTGTTTCCCAGCCAGAGAAGCCTCTATGATAGCAGTTTATGTTTGCGATGCAATGTATTAAGACCTATATTAAATGTATAGTAAAACTCTGTGGTTTGTTGATACTCTTTGGTACCAAGATATTACATCTGGCGACGAGGATAAAACTTTCAAAATGAATAAACTGGATTTTAATTTTGAGATGAATAACCTTTAAATTACTATCATGGCTAGTTTTGGAAAATTGGGAGAATATAGGCCAGACAAAGAAAGTGTTACAAATTATGTTGAACGATTGGAACAATTTTTCTGTGCAAATGGGACACATAATGACAAGAAGGTGTCAATGTTACTGTCAGTTATTGGTGCGGAACCATATGGTGTCTTACGGAACTTGGTTCAACCGGCGTTACCAAAAGACAAGACGTTTGAACAGTTAGTAAAGACGCTCATGGATCACTACATGCCCAAGCCGTTGGTAATTTCGGAACGTTTTAAGTTCAATAAACGTAATCAAAGGGACGGGGAAAAAGTTTTGGACTATGTATTGGCGCTAAAGAAACTGGCAACCCATTGTGAGTTCAAGGACTTCTTAAATGATGCATTGCGTGATCGGCTTGTCTGTGGATTACACTCAGAGCTGATTCACAGAAAACTGTTGTCAGAGGACAATTTGACATTTGACAAGGCTTGCCAAATTGCAACTGCAATGGAGATGGCTGAGAGGGACACGGCTTACTTCCAGCCACAAGGAGCGTCGGGTG
Source organism: Mya arenaria (assembly GCF_026914265.1). NCBI lineage: Eukaryota > Metazoa > Mollusca > Bivalvia > Myida > Myidae > Mya > Mya arenaria. The sequence continues at coordinate 60,525,051 of NC_069129.1, forward strand.
TCGTTGCATCTGAAGTGAACATTTTGCACAGAGGGAAATCGGCAAAACAACAGAATGGCAGCAAACAGGCTCAACAGTGGAAAAAGGGTTCATTGAAGCGTTGCTTCTGTTGTGGAGATGAACATGATCCTGAAAAATGCCGATTCAAGGGATCAAAGTGCTATAAGTGTAAACGCAAGGGACATATAGCAAAAAGGTATCCGTCGATCAAAGAACGGCAAACACGTTACCTCGGGGAGGAAACTTCATCAGATGAGAGCGACTTAAATAGTATATATCAGTCGTCGTCTTCAGGTCCATCTGCAAGGAAAATCATAGTGACACTGATTCTAGGCGGTACCAAAGTTGATATGGAGCTCGATACAGGAAGTTCTGTGTCAATAGTTCCTGAGGATATATACAAACAAGTTCTTTGCAAGTATCCATTGAGGAATACAAATGTAAAATTGAAGTCATATTCTGGAAATAGGATCGAGTTGCTTGGGAAATGCGAAGTTCCTGTGGAAAATGAAAGCCAGAAATATAAGCTTTCACTGTTAGTGGCCAAAGGAAAGCGACCAGCGCTTTTCGGTAGAAATTGGCTGGAGAAAATCCCACTCAATTTGAGAGAAATTTTCCATGTTCAGGAGAGCACAAAAGAAATTTCATTGGAGTGTGTGAAAAAGGAGTTTGAACGCCTCTGGAATAATGAAAGTTCACGGAATCTACCAATTAAAGGTTTCAAGGCGCATATCAGAATGAAAGACGGAGCAAAACCTATCTTCTGTAAGGCTAGACCAGTGCCTTATGCAATTAAGGAAACAGTAGAACGAGAATTTGAGCGCATGGAAAAAGAAGGGATTGTTTACAAGGTGAAACACAGCAAATGGGCTACACCACTGGTGGTGGTTCCAAAGCCAGATAAAGGCGTGCGAATTTGTGGAGACTACAAAGTTACAGTAAATCGCGAAATAAGTGAGGAACAGTATCCCATACCTAATACAGAGGATTTATTTGCGACATTAGCAGGAGGGCAAAAGTTCACTAAATTGGATCTGTCTCAGGCATATTCACAGCTTGAGGTGGACAAAGATTCAGAGCAATTGTTAACTGTGAACACATCAAAGGGACTTTATCGCTACTGCAGATTGGTTTATGGAATAAGTAGCAGTCCATCGATTTTTCAGTCAGTAATGGACAAAATATTTGCTGAAATTCCAAATGTGGTGTGTAGAATTGATGACATATTGATTACGGGGCCGAATGATCAATCGCATTTGACTAGTTTGAGAGAAGTTCTAAAAAGATTGAGTGAACACAACATAAAGCTGAACGAAAAGAAGTGTTCTTTTATGCAGGACGAGGTGGTGTACATGGGACATTTGGTGAACAAACACGGCGTTCAGGCCACGAAAGACAAAATCGATGCCATCAGAAACTGCCCGAAACCTGAAAATGTGAGTCAGCTGAAATCTTATATGGTCTTAATTGGATACTACCGGTCATTTTTGCAAAATCTTGCATCACTCTTGCATCCACTTCATGGTCTCTTAAAAAAGGGAGAAAAATGGGTGTGGTCGGCAGCTTGCGACAAGGCGTTCAATGAAAGCAAGGACCTGGTAGTGAACAGTGGCTTATTGGTTCACTATGACATGAAATTGCCGGTGACGTTAGCTTGTGATTCGTCATCTTATGGCATTGGTGCAGTGTTATCACATATTATGGAAGATGGGCAAGAGCGGCCTATTGCTTTTGCTTCTAGGACACTGACGGACAGTGAGAAAAACTATAGTCAGATTCACAGAGAATCACTATCTCTAGTGTATGGTGTGAAAAAGTTTCACAAGCACTTGTACGGACGCAAGTTTACATTGATAACCGATCACAAAAGTTTGACAACTATTTTGGGTCCGAAGAAAGGTATTTGTACTATGGCAGCAGCGCGTTTGCAGCGTTGGGCAGTTACGCTATCCGCGTATGAGTATGACATTGTGTACAGGAAATCTGCAGATCATGGAAATTGCGACTTTCTGTCACGTTTACCAGTAGCCGGTACGGACGCGTGTTACATCGAAGATGAGGGAAATGTGTCCTATGTCGAGGAAATTCCCATTTCTGCCAAAGATATTGCAGAAATAACTCGAAAGCACCTGGTGTTGAGCAAAGTGTACGAGTATACAATGAATGGTTGGCCAAACCATTTTACTGAAACGGAATTAAAATTGTATTTCAACCGGAGAAACGAATTGTCAACGGACAATGGAGTTATATTATGGGGATTACGCGTTGTTATACCAGATACTTTCAGGCAAAGAATATTAGAAGAGTTGCATGATCAACATCTGGGTATGTGCCGAATAAAGGCGGTGGCTCGAAGCTATGTTTGGTGGGAAAACATAGATAGGGACATTGAATATATGGTACGGGCATGTGACACATGTATGTCAGTTCAAAATTCGCTTCATATTCGATTCATATTCCAAATGGATCGAGGTCATGCCGATGAAATTAACCACGAGTGCAAAAACCATTGAGAAATTGCGTGGACTATTCAGTACATGGGGCTTACCAGAAGAACTAGTTAGTGATAATGATCCAAGGTTTACATCTGTGGATTTCAAATACTTCATGGTAAACAATGGTATTAAACATACTAGGTCTCCTGCCTACCATCCGAGTTCGAACGGGGCAGCCGAACGGGCGGTACAAGTTCTCAAGAAGGCTCTCAAGAAACAACTTTTTGACAAGGATTACAAGGGGAAAAATGATTCACTGAATTACAGATTGACAAAATTTCTACTGAATTATCGTAATACACCCCATTCAATTACCAAAGAATCGCCAGCAGGTTTGTTTCTAAAACGACAATTACGAAGCCGGTTGACCTTGCTTAGACCAAATGAGGAGCAAGACATTGAGAAAAAGCAGGAACGAATGAAGGACAATCATGACAGGGGTCATAAAACGTATCGCATGTTTTCTGAAGGAGAGAGCGTGCTAGTGAAAACAACATTAATCGGTGGGAGAAAATGGAAATGGCTTCCAGGAATAGTTCATAAAATAAAAGGACCAGTAATGTACTTAGTAAAAGTTGACAAAAAGATCCATTTTTGTCATGCTGATCATTTACGTAAAAATTATGCCAACTTTCCGGAGAATTATCAACAGTCAAACAAAGAATTACCATTTGCTTGGCCTAACATGTTTGCAAGATCAATTCCGAGCAATTATAATGAGACAGAGTCAACCCAGGACAAACCACCTGAATTGAAACAATCGGATGGTGAGAAGTCGGTAATTACACCGGGCAGTGAAAACAATAACTCAACGGGCATACTGGAATATAAACAATTAAGTGCTAGGCGTTATCCGACACGGGAGAGAAAACCACCTGACAGGTTGACATTATAATATTCTGTGAAATGTTATTTTAGCTGATTAGACACTTTAGGATTGAGATTAAATGTTAACAGATGTATGAATGGAATGGTGTTTGACATTAGTTAATGATATCCTAAAGTCTGTAATACTGTTTCAGTTAAAAAAATAAACATTGGATATAATTTATGAAGAATGATTAAGCTGATGCGATTTACATACTGTATATTAACTGTTGCAAAATTATTTCATAATTTTTCTAAAAAAAAAAAAGAGAGATAGTGTAGTATATTGGCTGTGGTAATATGATACTACCTGGTGTTTCCCAGCCAGAGAAGCCTCTATGATAGCAGTTTATGTTTGCGATGCAATGTATTAAGACCTATATTAAATGTATAGTAAAACTCTGTGGTTTGTTGATTCTCTTTGGTACAAAGATATTACAGCGTTGTTTTTATGAAATAATAGACTGTTACCTAGTGTTGTCTGATAGAACATGGATTGGAGTGTTGATGTGTTGGAATTAATCAGAAAGGTTTTATACTGCAAATGATTGGCTGACTTTAACTTAAGACTTTAGCTTGGTTTTAATAATAACAGGATGCCGCAGAATAGGAACAATGTGCCAAATGTGTGAGGTTGTTATGTATTTATAATCTTATTATAAGTTTTAATTGCTCTAAAATAAAATGTTGACAGTCTTAAGCACTTAATTCTATGAAGGTACATGTAGCACATTCTGGTCTGCATACAGAAAGAAGAGTGCTACAAAAAAAGACAAGGTGCCACACTCTTTCATAACTCGTTAGCTAAACCCCTACTTTAACTGAACAGTGAAGATAGTTTAGTATTTTATTTTTAAAGCTTTCTCTGGCAATGATGTTCGACACATTAGAAGCAACATTCACCATTGTTAATGTAAAAGCAAGTAATCAGCCAGCTGGTGCAAGTTTTTTTCTAAGGCCTCTTGTATAAGTCAGACATGAGTCTTGCCCTCAGATTGTCTGCTCTCTTTAAACACATACATCATAAGCTATACCGTACTTACCTTTGTCAATGTTAAGGCAAAGATCAGCTTGGGATCTCCGGCCTCTTGTATACGTCAGACATGAACATTGCTCTCATATTGTCTGCTCTCTTTAAACACGTATATCGTAAGCTATACTAACCTTTGTTAATGTTGATGCTAGTGATCCGCTTGGGGCTGGTGCTGTTTTTTTCTCGGGCCTCTTGCCAACATCGGACATGAAGCTTGCCCAAAGGTCGTCGGATTTCTTCTTCTCCTGCTCTACCTTCTTAGCCTTGAACATGGAGGGATCATTTATGATTGCAGTCATCAAAACAGTGATGCTACTATGGTGCACTACATGTGCTAAAAAACAACTGTATGGCGAGTTTCTGAACCCATGGGACCCGTGTCATTCAAGATCTTAGTCGTAAACTACATAAAGTGTATATTAAGTGTAACCAGTATATTTTATATTCTTTGGGTATATATTTGTTTGGATTGAACTTTTGCCAGTAACATAATTGTAAACAACATTTAGGAAAGGAAAAAACCCCAACTTGTTGCCATCTTTGATAAAGTCCCTACAGCATTAAGATTTTATAATAGAAATAAGATCCCTTAATGACAGAGGGCAGTTGAGTGTGAACCTCTTGTTCTGCTTTGATCTGCTGTTCCAACTCCGTATTCTTCTCCTCTTCTGCCACCTCTGTCTCACCCTCAAGCTGTATACCACCCTTACGCTTCCTGCAATCATTACCACATACTCTAAAAACAAGGTTTCATTTGACACTAAGGTAAAATCTATATTTTTTTGTTCATGTATTGCACTGTGATGCTTGTTGATTTATAAAGGGTTAAGGTTCCATATTAATTTATACCCCTCATACAATATTTATGAACACTGCTGAAAAAATTCTTTCAAAATACAAAATTCAATCTGAAATTACCAGATGTTAGCAAATTAAGCCGTCTCATTTATGTGTGAATAACAAATAATCAATTCAAATAGAGTGGAAACTGGACAAGAGCCAGAATATCAAATTTCAAGTTCTAGATTGCAAGATTGAATAAAATAGTTTGAAATGTTCATTAATCCGCTTTGTTTTAAAAAAAAATATATTATCAATTAACAACAGAGTGATTACTGAAGTCCATACCTCACACCAGAAAGGGCAGCCTTCTTTTTGGAAGTCTTTCTCCTTCTCCCTGAGGTGAGTGTTACACCATCCTCCTTCAAGGCATCAAGATTTTCCTCGTCCCCTGAATGCTCTTCTTCTGACACAGCCTCTCCATCTGACAAAGGTAACAGGATTAAGATACTGTAGATGTAGTTGTAATCAGTGTTTAAAAAATCACAGACATCACCAGTACCATAGATTTATATAATAAAATTTACAAGTACAATGCAGACATGCTTCATGTATATGCATATATATTTTTTTCACACTGATGCAATTACTGTACCATCATGATTTTTTTAAACCAATGGCAAAAGAAACAAAATCTCATATATAACAGTTTCTGTACTATGATATTATGTTCAGGTTTGCCTTTTAGTTTTATTTTCTAATTTACTTGGAATGTTTTTTTTCAGGATTTTGGTTAGTATGCTGCCTCTGGCACTAGGCACCAGAGCCGTGGTCATACCTCATTACCTACACTGGTAGTACTGTCAACCTTTTTAAGCACAAAAAAGTATATAAAGAGTTTATTTGTTTTACTGCTTGAGGTAGCCTAAAATCCCAGCCACCTCACCGCTGCACTTTGCTGCCTTTATTCATCAATTATATATAATCAGGAGCATGTCAATACTTTTCATACAGGGGAAATTATATCATCATGTGAATGGCATGCACAAAATTGGGTGAACGTCAGGCATAAAATAAAGAGCAGGTCAATATTGTTTTAGCATCATTTTTGTCTACTATGGTTCAATTATCTTTTATCATTATTTTGCTTATTAATTAAATAAAATATGATTAAAAGAGCTATATTTAAACAGTTGCTGGTTCTTAGTTACTCTTGGAAGGGGAAATTCTTTAAATTGGCTCCCTACTTTTTTATACTTTTTTTATATTATTCAGAGAAACGTCTTTTTTACTTTAGGACACTTTTAGTTTAATATTTTCCTGCAACGCCACATCTCTCTATTGAAAATCCCATCTAAAAAAGTATTAAATGTTATAAAAACTTAAAATTCATTACAATTTCTCAAACAGTAATACAATATTTTCAAATATACATAACAATGAATAGCCAGCCAATATAAATTAATAATTCAGTTTGTTCTAAGAAATATACCTTGTTTAAGCATGTCTTCGCTGTCTATGCCATCTGTATAAACCTCACATGAGGTAGGCAGTGACAAGCACCTAGCCATATTCTTATGCCTATTATTTGATTCTAAATTTCAGTTTTCTTTTCCCCGAAGAAACACAGCCAAAGCACCAATAAAGTGTCTGAAATCAACTTTAACTATGAATAGCTTAATATATTGGAATACATTCACAATTCAATTAACAACAGTATGGACGCTACAATCCAGCCAATACCAAAAATCGTTAAGACTTACTGTATAAGCCATTCATATGAATTAATCAGGCGCTCTATCGACTGAGCTAATCAGCCCAGATAAGTTGAATACTTACACTTACACTACATCACTCACCTGTGAGAATGAGTAAAGTGACATATGTATTTGACCAGTATAATGTAAAAGAAATTACGAATAAGACTGTGCACAAGGTGAAAATGACATACATGTCCAAAAGTGTACTGTCCGAATTTACAGACAAATCGTTTAAAATCTAAATATTTAATTAATTTAAACGTATCAGTTCATTTTACCCGAGGGAACATAATCTTCATCATCAGTGGAATCTGGAAAATCCTCTTCGTCAGACATTACTGCTATAACTAGCCTATATAGCAAACAATAAGGGAAGGAGTGTGTAAGCGAAATTAACAACACAGAAGTAGCACACAACAGCTTTTGATCATGGAGCAACTTCAAACACGGCGATTACCGCCCTTTTTGGATTTTCTATATAAAAAAGTACTAGCAACACCTCTAATCGGTGTCTTCTTATTGATTTTTTCCAATGTGTAACTTTTCGAAATATCAAATTTATAAAGATTGAAGATTGTTAATTCTATATCACATATTAACCCTGTTGGGTAAGTAGCCACATGTACGTTATACCTACTTAATACATTAATCGGTACCATCTCACACACTGGCTAAAACAATTATTGGTTCCAGGAAAGGTTCCAGTATTCTACGTAAGAGGGGGCGTAACCTTTTGAATTGTGTCCCTCCCTCAGAACCGAAATTCATTTGACAATTTCTAGTCCGAAACGGTGCATTTTGGGCGTATTTCACTACCTCTTTTGATCCTTAATTGAAATTAAAAGTAAAGTTGGGTGCTGTCCCCATGGATCCGCTATTGGGACCATTTTGCATATTTTTTGTACACAATGAAAACATGGCATATCCATTAACTAATAAATCAGTAAATGCATGCATCATTTAACCAGTATGCTTACACTATTTAAAAACTTGAATGTACTAAGTATGTATAACATGTTACCGTGGACCTATATGGTTTTAAGGTCTGTAATGTTACACACATTTGTATAATAAATATCAACATAAGCAAAACAAACACATTAAATGAAATTGTACTAATAAATCGAACTCAACGAAATTATCAGTGGCGAACTTGTAAAATTTGCCAAACAATATAAGGTACATTTTCGCATGACACTTAATAAACTGGTTAGTTTAAATTTATTTATTTTATAACCATTGTGAAAAATGATATCAGAAAATTATATAAGTCACTCTTGTTGGTACGATGCTACTTTCGAGCGTGATATTGTGTTTTGGGGAACACAAAGGAAACCCACTTGTCCGTTTGTTTATTTGAGTTTATCAAGGTCTGCCCGCGCCAATTGGCCAGGCCGTGGCGCCATCACGACTAAGATTTCCACTTTTCCCAAAAAATTCCTATGCAGTGGCCAGTGATGGGCATTTAATTATAATAACATGGCTTGTCATGAGCTGCTGATAGTATCATCCTGGAATGTTTTATGATCCTATCAAGTTTCAAGATTACAGTCATTGCTGGGGGAAGGAAATGAACATTGATAGAAATAACGAAGACTGGGATTTTCAATTTGGTTAAAGAGATATTTTTAGCTCGACTATTCGAAGAATAAGGAGGGCTATACTACTCGCCACAGCGTCGGCGTCGGCGTCCGGTTGAAGTTTTAGGGTAAGTTGGGATTTTCACTTGTAAGTCCAATACCCTTCATTCAATTGACTTAATACTTCACACAGTTGTTCAGGGCCATCACATGATGAGGTTAGATAACTACCACATTATCCTTTACACAGATTATGGCCACTGATTGACTATGGAACTTAGGTTAAAGTTTTAGGGCAGGTTGGGATATTTATTAATAACTTCTATACCCTTCATTCAATTGACTTAATACTTCACACAGTTGTTCAGGACCATCACACAATGAGGTTACATAACTCCATATTATCCTTAATACATGGTATGGCCCCTGATTGACTTAGGTTAAAGTTTTAAGGCATGTTAAAGTTTTAGGGCAAGTTGGGATTTTCACTTAAAAGTCCATTACCATTCATTCAATTGACTTAATACTTCACACAGTTGTTCAGAGCCATCACATAATGAGGTTAGATAACTCCGTATCATCTTTAATACAAATTATGGCCCCATATTGACTATGGAACTAAGGTTAAAGTTTTAGGGCAGGTTGGGATATGTATTAATAACTTCTATACCCTTCATTCAATTGACTTTATACTTCACATAATTTTTCAGGACCATCACCCATCGAGGTTACATAACTCCATATTATTCTTAATACAAGTTATGGCCCCTGATTGACTTAGGTTAAAGTTTTAGGGCAAGTTAAAGTTAAGGGCAAGTTGGGATTTTAATAAAAATACCTTCTATATCGTTCATTCAATGCACTTAATAAAATTCAAAATTATTTACGACCATCTTACAACAAGAAACATAACTCAATTTTAACCCTAAATACAAATTATGGTCCTTGATTTTTTTTACTTATTATTTTAAAATTTATTTTAATTTCTTTTAAAAGGCATATTTGTATATTCTTAACCACATTTTCATAATGGGAAATCAAGTTATTTGAATGACTTGCATCATTGTCCGGGCGGGATGGTGGGAGGGCAGCATCAAAGTAACCTTATGTATCGAATAATTTTAGTAAGGTTTGACATAAAGAGACCAAACTTGGTAATATTACATCGTTATTGTATTCACCTTTAAGTCTAAGCAGCATAGTCGAGCGCGCTGTCTTACGACAGCTCTTGTTTATCTCCACACTTTATAACAATTTTGTTACAAAGGTTACAGTAATTTTGATTGAATAAGTAATTGTTTGATATCACTTATGACTCTTATTGAAAATATAAACATAATGATAAATTACACTATTGCTGAAATAAGTGGGGCTTTTCAAAGACCTTGAAGAAGTGTCTGAAAATAAATGTCTAGGTGCGTAGAAGGGGTTTGACATTAATGGAAGATAGATAAATGGATAGATAAATACCCTTGTCATGTGATTCCTTAAAAAATAAGAAATTACGGTTTAGCCCACACTTTTAATTAACAACTACAATAAGTCAGTCAAGTATTAATACTTTGTGCAACTGGACTGTCTGAGAACTGTTCATTCAGTGTTAAAAGAATTTCAGAAAACTGCATTGTGAATTTTCAAGACGTCATGATCAATGCAAACCTTAATATATCTAAAAAATCATCCATTACACATGAACTTAATAAATAAATGATTAAAACATTTACGTATCACTATTATTTTTCATTCAATGAATTCAAAAACGTGTCATATTGGCAATATAATATTTTATATTTCTTCACAAAAATAATTGTTTGTCATCAGCATGCCTTATGCTACCTTGTTTATGAAACCTTTGAAGAGAACTTGAATCATGAGAGGGGTTTCAAGGTACCACTCTTGAATAACATCAAACGAGTTAATTGATAATGGTTTCACAAACTTATTATTCAATGTTCCAGCCACAATTTGTAAAGGGCTAGGTTCCAGGTCAGAAAGGGCACTTCTGATCCTTATGGACAATTTCATCGGCCAATGTTTAATTGGTAATGAGTATTTGTCGTAACTACTTTCAATACTAATAGTTTGTTATGAATACCTAAGGTGTTATCTTTCATTTATATATAATAATAATATCAAAATTATAATTTTATACTTTCTGAAAATTGAATCTTTGAAGCAAAAGGGCACAGCAAGGCATAGTAAAAAGGCAGTAAGGTATCTGAGCAACGTGTGTCACAGTTTGTAACATCGTCTAAATATTCATCCTTCCTTTGAACATCTTAACTTAAGAGTGACATTGACCTTTGAACAAAATATACGGTTCTTGAGCACGACAAGTCTTTGAGCATCTTACCCCCCCCCCTTCTGTACATAAGAAACAGACTGGAAAGAAAAAAAAACAGACAAAGGACGGGCGGTGCGATGTTTTATTCATGTGAGGATACATTTCATTTGTTTCTGTTTTGTACCCATAACTACCATAAATATTAATAAATTATTATATGTATATTACAGTATACAAATTAACTAATAATTAAAACATAAGACAATTCTATACTCAATTATTACAATCATGAAAAACATAAAAATACAGAAATTATCCAAATTGCCTTATTATTTCATTCATTTTTCTTTCAATTTTATATAATGTTAAAAAACGTTAAAATATTAAAGAATAAAACTCTTCTTTTTTCTAGTTAAGAAATGTATTTCCTTTTAAAAATATATAATATATTTTGAAGAACTGCATCTAAAGAAATTAACTTGACCCTTCAGAATTCAACTTCACCAGCTCAGATAAGTTCAAAGAGGGCCAATTAGTGATGGCTAGGCTTTCAGCTGAAGTTAATGGGGGATTAACAGTTATAAGTGATTTAGTAGCTGATAAGCCCTTGCTCGAACTTTGATAATCAAGATTTGTCACCACGTGAAAATGTTCACACGCCAAATTCTCCAACGAAGCCCGTGAATGAATCTGTCAAGCTAGTGTATATCACAAAATATGGCAGACAGGTTAAACCTAAAGTAATTACTTTTATGTGAAAGTGTATTGTTTCAATTATAATCACATTCGTTTTGATAAATTGTTGTATTTACATGACATTTAGCAGGAAAATTGACAATTAGTGTTTTCTGATGAAAATTGTTATCACATTTATGTGTTGTTGAGTGAAAGAAATTTTATTAACGCTGTGGACTTTGCGGTTGATTAACAAAACAGACGTTTTTTAGACAACAATATGAACTGATAAAATAATGACACACGATCATTTATTTATATATATAAAATCTAAGAATTATTTAAATTTAATTAAATATGGGAGATGTTCTGATATTTAATGTTTAGCTTAAGTAATACGATACTCCCGCCTCTAGAGTTTAAAGGGGCAACAGGACTATATAAACCTCCAGGTGGCGCTGGGGCAAGCTTTTTTTTTATTCGTCCGCCCGGTTAGCTCAATCGGTAGAGCGTTGGACTCTGAATCGGACAACCCGGGCGGGCCAGGTCACTTCTGTTGTGATTGGTTATGAAATCCTTTCTACGACCATTCGCACTGTACCACTGCCCATGGCATGTACAGAAGTTGTCAGTTCCTTGCAGAGGTGAAGGCACCTAGTACTGGTTCTGCCCAGGATAGGTGTGCGGTGGTCGAACTGTCACTCTGGGACCCTTCAATGTGCTCACACCGGGACCCGGAGTATAAACTCCTACACCACCAATGGGGCAAGCTTTTGTATAATTTTATGCATGATTCACATCAGGGACACTTTTTCCAAATTTATGCAATGCTTACAAAAAGTTGAGACATGAAACTTTGCAGGCATGTAGAATGAAGGTTAAACAAATAAAAAATCCTTAATTTGTTTTTGAAACATTACTAGAAACATGACTTTGAGAAAAAAATCCAACTGTCAGATTGAAAATTTGAATTTGCCGAGGGAGTGGCTAATTGGTGTTCTGGGGGTTATGAACTCTCTGTTGTAAATATTAACAGTGCTGGTGATTACATCTCTAGCAGCTTGCTTGTAGCAGACGACATGCCTCACTATCATATACTGTAGTAACAAAAGTGAACAAACCTTGATAAGTTTTTATTCCACCTGCATATCCCAAAATTATTGATAGATATCATCAGCTTCATATGCTACATTTTAGTCTAATTGTTTTGTATGATATTAACACTTTTTCCTTTTGAAGCGTTACGTAACTAATAAGTCTGGTGAACCTTTCCCAGGTTTAAATAATTGTAACATTGTTTTCATATTTGTGTTTAAAAAAATAAATTATAACGCCATTGCTTAAATGTTAGTGGCTCCTTCGCTTTTCTATCAAAAGCTTTGTCATCATTTACAAATGTTTATATCCCAGCCAGGTAAAGTGAATATATCCTATTGTACTTCAGTCATGTAAACTATATAAATCTCTCTCTCTCTCTCTCTCTCTCTCTCTCTCTCTCTCTCTCTCTCTCTCTCTCTCTCTATATATATATATATATATATATATATATATATATATATATATATATATATATATATCTTTGTCCTGATTATTTTGTTCCATATTTTGAGTCTTCTTATTCTGCCCAAAGTTATTATTTTAAAGGAAGGCAGTACCTTGTTCAATGTCTTGCAAATGTTCATGTGTAACTGTGTTTGAGTTCCCTCCTTTTTGACTCAAAATGTGCATTTGATTTCCAGTTATCAATACACAAACCAGATTCCAGCCAGTGGCATTTAATTACCAATTAAAGGTGTCAACACTATCTGAATTGTTTCCTTGCTGAACTCGTTTACAATAAGGTTAATTTGTACTAGGGTTGTGGATGCATCCAATAAAGCATTTTTATTGTATGTTGACAAAATAATTAGATTTGGATTCCAGACTGAGAATAAACCTTGCTATTTTGGACTGGAATGAGAATGTTGATTCTAAACATTTGAAAGGGATGTCCCATACAGAAAAAAAGATTTAGTCGAAATAACAAAATGCCAGTCAGGAACAAGAAAACGATCATTTCAAAGAAAACATCTGTTTGGTCATCTTTATTTCATATAGAAGATTGTAGTGTGGGGAAATACATCGTCTGCTCTGATCAGCCCTGTTTGTTTACATTTCTCTTGTGTGTGCTAAAGATAGAACACTGAGTTTAACAGACAGGTACATAGCTGAGGGAATTTACAATAAGCCACTCCCCATTTACTCGCTGCCGAGGCAGCGAATGTTGCCCCTAAATTATACTATTTTACTCCTAGGAACACAGTTGTCTTTCTGCGTTCTTGGTGTACATAAATTATGTAGGTGAATAAATGGAATACAAAATTAAGTTGTATTGTTATTCCATACACACCAAACATTGAAACACTTTATTGGACATATAAGTATACTTTGATAAACTTTCACTCTTCAAAACCTGTTAAACGACCCGGGAGCAATATTAACAGTCACTGATAAGATAGAATGTGATAGTCCCAGCATATGGCATTTTATTTATCCAAACCCGGGGTCAATAGTAACAGACCCGGCTTTACCGAAAATAAGTCCCGGAACCCGGCAAATATAACTCATCCATAAAAAATTATACAATGTAAAACCTGCAAGTTTTAGTTTTGCGTACAAAATACCAGGTAATTCAAAAAAGGTTTGAAGCTTACTTACTAATACTGCACGTGTATGCAACATTATTGAAAAACCAAAGTATTAATCAATACCTGTTTTAATATTCCTTGTTTTAGTTTGGGCAGTTACTTTACACCAAATATTTTATGAGGTGTTCAACTATGCAGCAGTCAATTGTTACCACAGCCTTCAAGTATTATTTGCTGGAGATACAGAGTGGTAAAAAGTGTATACTGTGTAGACTTGAAATACAGTACCTAGTAGTGGTCTCATTAGGAGAATAGTTATATTTGTGTAACAGGGATGTCTGACCCATGATTTCCGCCACATGACATATTTTCATCTGGCCACACGGCCGCAATTGTTTATACACATAATTAACCATGGAGTGATTAGTGCTCCAGCTAGCCCTTTTAGTGCCCTTTTTACTATTGAAATCATTATGAAAGATCTGCAGCCCTTAATCCACTGTCATGATTTAGCCACAATAATGCACATATAGGGAACGTTTTTTAACATTTGGCTATTTATTGTGTTCCCCAAACACCACAAGTCAACTGAGCAGTACAAATGTAAAATATATTCTTCAACTATTACTCCACAATACTCCACAATACTTAACACTTCACTGTTATGTTAAAACACAAAAGTTAAACTTTAATTTTTTTAGCCAATACCTTTTACTTTTTACTCTTTAAAAGTGTTTTATGACACACAAATAATTAGTTTAATTTAGATCGACTTCTATCAATAAAGCATCACCATTTTGCAACCATCTTGCAGGTGCCCATTATCTTTCCCCCCAATATACTTAGCGCAAGGATCTGTCATTCTTGGCAAGGAAACCAAGGTCATGGATGCATAAAGTCACCAAATCAAAAATTGTCAAAATATCTGAAGTGGCTGTTTATATGGACTAGCCGTAATTGAGACAAATTACCTAATACTTATGATAATAGTGTTCCTGCTAGGTGTCACCATGCGCCCCATTGACTGCTTAAAATATGCTATACTGCCCTTTCATCTCATGTGCCTTGTCCAAGTCATATGACAGCTAATTGTGTATTTGTGTAGTGAGCAGACGACCTGTATTCATAATCGGTCATCTTCTAATCCAATAATTAGGAAGAGCCAAATAGTGAAACATCGGCAGAAGGCGGAGCTATTGAATATCAGCCAATCAGAGTATACATTGAGAACTTGTCCATTTAATGATGGAAGTTTGTAAAATGCGATAGTAAATGCGAAGGGATGGTGATTTTTTTTATTTAGAATAATTAAATCGCCATTGTAATATTGTTGATTTGAAGCAGACCGTCACTGCCAATTTGTAAGAAAGGTGGCGCTAACACAATCAAATACATCACTTTTTAGCTTGACTATTCGAAGAACAGGTGGGCTATACTACTCGCGTCGGCGTCGGTGTTGGCGTCGGCGTCCGGTTAAAGTTTTAGGGCAAGTTGGGATTTTCACTTATAAGTCCAATACCCTACATTCAATTGACTTAATACTTCACACAGTTGTTCAGGGCCATCACATGATGAGGTTAGATAACTCCATATTATTCTATGGAACTTAGGTTTAAGTTTTAGGGCAGGTTGGGATATTGTTTAATAACTTCTATACCCTTTCTTTCAATTGACTTAATACTTCACACAATTGTTCAGGACCATCACCCAATGAAGTTATATAACTCCATATCCTTAATACAAGTTATGGCCCCTGATTGACTTAGGTTAAAGTTTTAGGCAAGTAAAGTTAAGGGCAAGTTGGAATTTTAATAAAAAAAACTTCTATATCGTTCATTAAATGTACTTAATAAAATTCAAAATTATTTACGACCATCTTACAACGAGAAACATAACTCCGTTTTAAGCCTAAATACAAACCACATTTTCATAATGGGAAATCAAGTTATTTGAATGACTTGTGTCATTGTTTGGGCAGGCTGGTGGGAGGGCAGCATCAAAGTCACCTTATATATCGAATAATTTTAGTTACCGGTAGGTTTGACATTAAGAGACCAAACTTGGTATTATTACATCGTTATTGTATTCTAAGTCAAAGCGGCGTAGTCAAGCGCGCTGTCTTACGACGGCTCTTGTTCAGTAAATGTTTTGGACGTTTATTTGTAAAATATTCATGATGAAATTTTCTTTGTTACCCAAAAAAACATTTTGATGCTTTATGTAGCGTTTACTTATCATGTCTACGATCATGTCAAAATTCGCGAAACTGCCATAATCAAGTTATGGAGTTACTTTATCAATATTCCATGTTTTATAGGTGATTTTTTAACCAAGGGCAGTGATTTTTATTGTCATTGGACTAGGGCACTTGTGGCCTATTTCATAGCCA
The DNA here is from genome assembly GCF_026914265.1 of Mya arenaria. Classification (NCBI taxonomy): domain Eukaryota; kingdom Metazoa; phylum Mollusca; class Bivalvia; order Myida; family Myidae; genus Mya; species Mya arenaria. The sequence goes on from NC_069129.1 coordinate 60,541,541, forward strand.
TAAACACGCTATCTGCATTCTCAAGCCGCATCTGGGGGTTCACTGACGTAATGTATTCATATGCTGTATTTTGATTGGATTGCCGTTAGCGAATTTGAATAATCAAAGTAGTACCAGAACTGATTACAATGAAATCATCAATAAAAATAGTTCTCCTAACACTTCAAGCTAACTGTATGTTCTTTTAATGAAGCACAAGAAATTCATACGTAGCGAGTGAGTTAATCGGGTTAACTACATGAATGTTCTTGCATACGGTCAGATTATATGCAATAAGAATATGAACATGTTGGAAAAGTACGCATCGAAACTTTTTCGTTCAATGCTCTGTATTGATAGACTGGTACCCTCTTTCTCTTTTATCCGAAAAGAAACCAGTATTGATTTTTAAGCTAACCGCGGTGCCCGTCGCGCATTCTAAATGTCTTGTGAATTCATACGTTAAGCGAATAAAGCGTGCAGTCTAAGTAGAAAACAATCAGTAAAGTTGGTTTAAAAAAAGTATTGTTATCCTTTTTATAGAATGTTGGTCTTTGATCATGATATTTTATGCCGAAAGCTACAGGTCTTGGGTGTGGAGTCGGTGGAGTGGTTTCGCTCATACCTAACCGACAGAAAACAGTCTGTTCATGTTAACAATACTATATCAGATTTTGATCAAGTTGTTTGTGGTGTACCTGAAGGAAGTATATTAGGTCCTCTGCTGTTTTTATGCTACATTAATGACATGAATACAAGCATCAGTTCTAAATGCAAACTTATATGTTATGCTGATGACAGCGCTATCTTATTTTCTCATAAAGACCCTGATATTATTAGACAAGTTCTTGGGCAAGAATTGCAAAACTGCAGCATTTGGTTAACTGATAACAAATTATCCCTTCATTTAGGAAAGACCGAATGCATTCTTTTTGGCTCCAAACGTAAACTTGGCAAAATAGGGGATTTCAGCATTCAATGTAATGGCCATGAAATCAAGTCTCAAGATTCAGTCAAATATCTTGGGTCAATTTTGGACTCTGGTTTGTCAGGTACATCTACTGTGAACAATATTGTTAAGAAGGTTAACTCTAGAATCAAATTTTTGTATAAACAATGTGAATTTTTAAACAAGTCTCTTAGGAAAACTCTTTGTAATGCATTAGTTCAATGTCATCTTGACTATGCTTCATCATCTTGGTACTGTGGCCTTACCATGAAGTCTAAAAATAGACTCCAGGTGGCACAAAATAAAATCGTTCGTTTTATTAATAATTTTCATTGTAGAACCTCGCTTTCAGTGGCAAGTTTTGCTGATCTTGGTTTTTTAAATGTCGAACAAAGATGTAGACAACTTAGGCTAACTCATGTACACAAAGTATTTTATGACAAGTGTCCAAGTTACATGAAGGATAATTTTACCAAATGTAACGAAGTTCACTCATATGGCAGTAGATCCAACTTAAAATTTTATTTCCCATATAATGGTGGTTTTACAGGAGCTTCTTTTTATTTTAATGGTATACGGGATTGGAACATGCTTCCAAATAACATCAAAGACACAGAATCAAAGTATGTTTTTAAGAAATTAGTCAAAACTCACCACTTAAATGAGATGGAGAAGTTTGAAAAGTCTGTCTTTTTGTATTCATAATTTTTATGTATTAGATAAATATAAGTGCGCTTTCTAAGAATACGCACAATTTTTATATAGTTGCTTTGGTAATTTTTAGCTCTACTGGCCAAAGGCCAGAAGAGCTTATGCGATGATAATGTGTATGTAGTATGTGCATCCGTGCGGTCATGCGGTCGTGCGTTCGTGCGTCTGTAAAAAATTGCTTGTGAACATGATACAGTCTTCAGTTTTGATTGTATCTCGATGAAACTTGTACAGTATTTAGATATCCATGAGAGCTCGGTTCTCTTCAAAAACCAGCCAGATCTATTTTTAGCCAAGTCTACATGAGTGAAGTCTATTTTTAGCCAAGTTTACATGTGAAGTCCCAATTGCTTGTGAAGGTTTGTTCAAATTATGCCCCTGGGGTCATTACTGCCCCCCCCCCTTCCGCCAGAGATTGTCCCGCAAGGGACCAGTGCGGCAAATGCAAACGACCTCGGCGCCGTTGGCAGAGGCCCAGGGAAGAGTTCCCTTTTCTTTCTTAACCACTATGCAAATCCTTGCTATTTTGAACAAGGCATAATTTGAACAACCATGGTAGTGGACCACTAAATAATAGTGGTCCACTACCATGGTTGTTCAAATTATGCCCCTTGGGTCAAAACTGGCACTGCCCTGGGGGTCACAATTTTCCTAGAGACTTATTTAAGAAATATTTTCAAAATTTTCTTGTTTCAAACCACAAGGCCCATACCTTTGATATTTGTTGTGGAGAATCATATGATGCACATGAAAACATTTGAAATAATGTCCCTTGGGCAAAAACTGGCCCCATCCCTTTTGACTTTAATTTTTAAAGCTACAGTAATGAAATTTTTACCATGTGAACAGTTTTGCAAACAAGCATTAATGTTGTCCTCGGATGTCCTTGACTTTGACCTTTGACTGACTTCTTATTTTTAAAGCTACAGAAATGAAATTTTGACGATGAGTACAGTTTTGAAAGCAATATTTTTTACCCTCAGATTACCTTTACTTGGCACATATTAAAATAGTTCATGCAACTAATCTGCTTACAACACTTCCTGACCTCAGATGTTGAACGTGCAGCGTTTTCAGCTAACCAAAACACTAAAAGTGAACTATATATTTGTTGCCTATTACTCAAACGTACATGCTCTGGATTGAAAATGACCACAAGAGCCATGCCAGTAGAGCATAGGCCCTTTCGGGCCTCTTGTTCCAAACTACCCCCGTAAGCATCTTGTATGTAGTTGTCTTTTACAATGATTGTTCAAAGTTAAAATGGCCCTGTGGGTTAAAGATGCTCTGTCCACGGGGTAACAGGTAACTTATTTATAAGTACTGCGTTTTGATCCAGGAGGTTGTATTCGACTCAAGTAGATTTTTGCAGATTCTGATTTCACAAGTAAAATCAAAATCTACAAAAAACTACCAGAATCAAATATGACATTCCGCCATATGCGGATCAAAACGCAGTACTAATAACCCTTTTATTATATACATTACTGATTAGATCACTAATAAGCCACATCTTTGCGTAATAAATTTCATTTTAAGGATGCACTCATTGGTTTAATGATGTCAATTTAAATTGCGCAACATACTTGTTATGACGTGACATCACAAGAGTGGTATATGGCTGTATTGCACTGGAGCGGAATATGGGTTAAAGTATTTTGTGATATGTATTGCATGTGGATTGATGATGGGTATATAATAAAGAATAAATTATGTTTGGTATTCCATTCTCACTAGCAGTGTGATGAACTGCTGACACCATGTTATGAAATTTGATGGTCAAAGTATTTAAAAGACATTTCAATATTTCATACTTTAAATACGATATTCATCTCATCTTAGTCTACTCAACTTACTTTGCTATGTACATAAGTCTGCCGCAGTAATATGAATAGCATTAGACAGAAGGCAGTGCCTAACATTTATCAACAGCACTAAGTTATCATGGTAACATGTTATATGAATTGAATATCAAGCACAAATTAAGAGGGAGAAAATAATTCTTCACTTTTTAAATAAAAACTACTTCCTAATAGCATTGTGTATGCAGTATGACATAGGTGTACAATGTAGATGTCTTTTACAAAGATTGTTCAAAGTATGGCCCTGTGGTTTAAAGCTCCCCTGAAAAAGAGGTGAGAAAATCTTCTATGAAATTGCAAATAACAGACCTTTGGTATAAAAGGATTTGATCAAATTAAAGATGTATGTGTGCCAACCACGTAAATTAATTTGTACAAGTCTGATTTAACGACTTTGAGAAATTCTAAGAACTTTGACTTTATCTGATTTAACGCTTTAGCCCCCCCCCCCCACACTCTACACACACTTAACTAGATTTTTCAAATTTCATTTGCAGCTTGCAAGCAGTTTTAGTCTAAAGTTTAAGCTAGCCCATTAAACAGTGACCCCTTGTGATGTGAGCCGATTCTTTCAATGCTTAGAACATGGTTGTCAACATTCCCCTGAATGAAGCCCTAGTCCATCAGTGCTTTCAGCACTTTGATTTTATTATAAAATGTCAGCATATTAAACATTACTTCTACAAAAGACAATTAAATAAGGCCAACCTTAAAAAATTTCTTGTTTGGAGTAACCCTACCCAGATTTTTTAAGGTGGGTAGGTAGGTAGTTTTTTTGTGTTTTTTTCTCCAACGACAACTGGATCTTGTGTACAGTACATTCACTACATAACACTAGTTATTCAAGGCATTGTAATAAACTTTTGAACAACAAACATCTTAACTTCTGATCCTTTATTTTTTTAATTTCAAAGAATTTCAATCTACTTAAGACTGACACAGAGATGAACTCAACAAAACAAACTTATGACACTCAAGATAAGCAAACGAAAATGTGAAACAAATTGGCAATTGTTACATATTTTAAAGTTTTATCAAAGTCAATTAAGACTGAAATCCTGTCATATGAATGTGGACTAAATTTTTCTGTTGCAGTCTCTGAGGGCTTTGACGAGACTGTTATTTTTGACATTTTTTCGAAGTTGTCGTAGTAGCTCTCCGGGATTGTTTCATCATTCTCCATTAAAATATCAAATACATCGTACCATGTGTAGTTGACATTGAATTTTCTTACAAAGTTGTTTTTAATTTTTTTATTTAAGTAATTTATTGTCACACAAAACGTAATTTAATTCGGTTCACGTTCGACAAACTTGCAGTCAGCCATGTTTTCGAAACGCTCATTGCAATCAGCGATAAAAACCGAAGCTCTACGAGTGTGTCTACAAATCGAAAAAAACCGAAACAGAAGAAAAGAGCAGAAACAGAAAATAGTAGCGGAAAGGCGTTGAAAAAAAAATTCGCGGATCAAAATGCCAAAAAAAAATTTGAGTCGGCAACGATTTTTATGGGTCGGTCGCGTTACTCCAAACAAGAATTTTTTTATTTTAGGCCTAACAGCAAGGCTAAATGTAACATTCCTACCCCCCAATCATACCAAAATAAGATTCGTCCCCTACATATTTGTTTTTGTGTATATACTTATTTGATTGCTTCAAATGTTAAACTGTCTTTGTTTTTGTTTCTTCATTTAATATGATTTTTAGGAGAAATGTATGAAATTGCATGAAAAAAGACTCCAACCATGTACAATCATACTACCACAGACAAAAATACAAATTTTAATTTTGATATTCAAACACAGCCTTCTAAATTTTGAGAAAACAACAACATTTTGTTCAAGTCTGAAAACCATGAAAAGGGATTTAAATTGAGTATGAAAACAACACCCCCCACCTTGTGAAAGGGGAGGGTGGACACCTCCCACAACCAACCCCATTCGCCCCTACATGATTCAAGTGGCTTGCCCTTTTTAAAACTCTGCCCTGCCCCTTTCAAATCCTGGCATGAACACTGGTGACGTTAATATGAGATGCACAGTTAAATGGCAAATAACCGTGACACCAGATTTCCTGGCTTTTGTTTCAGTCTGAGGGATTGACATTTTATCAGAATGTTTTAACTATATTTCAGTAACTGAGAAGATATTGTTGGTGCTGCATGTGGGACAATGGCTGAGGTGGAATTTAAGGCAGATGAGTTGGATTCCATTATTAATGTGATTGGACTGAAGCCAAGTGATCCTCTGAAAAGTTTTGGAGGTAATAAATGAAAAATATGTGGATTTTCAACTCTTGTTTGAATTCTGGGTTATAATTAAGGATTGAATTTAGATTTTTACATTTGAAAAGAAAAAGATCTAACTGTAATAGTAAAAAAAGTATTCCTTTCCTTTTTCAGATAGATCTTTTAGTTTTAAATAAATACAACAAAATAGTAGTTAAAAAAGGATCTTATTGAGCTGTACTCTCACAGATTGAAGAATTTGACAACTTTTTTATTTTTTGTCTAGTAAAGAGCCTATTTTTGCGAAAATCCTTGTAAACCAGTAAAATAAGACTGCTGATAGAAATAGATCGTAGATTTTGATATCTCAATTAAAAATATATGATATTTTATGCATTTTTCTTAAACCGTTAGTCCATAAAATTAATTTTCGAACGGTGATATGAAAATCTACGTCTACGATCTGATTTTTTGCAAGCAATCTTATATAATTGGTTTACAGACATTTACGCAAAAAATTGCTCTTTTCAAGACAAAAAAATAAAAAAGTTGTAAAAATGGTAAATCTGTGAGAGTGCAGCTTTTAAGAGACTAGACACCAGCTCGTCCCAAAACTGGAATAGTTCTGTTTTCTTCAAAATAAGCCTAGAATTCTCAATATGAGCTTATATGAGATCAACAACACAAATCATAACATGTAAAAAGAATATTTTGTTGTCAAAGAATATTTTGTTGAAAAAGTATATTTTGTTGTTGCCTGAGCTAATTTGACCCATTTAAAAGTAGCATAATCATCTGGTGTTTTGTCCCTTTAAAGTAGATATGTGTTGTATTCCTTGGGATGGGCATGCGATGTATATGATTCTTGAATACTTGGTGGACTTTTTGTTTGTAAACCTTCAATCTAGTGTGCATATTTATAAAAATAACAATGATGTAGTAAAAAGTAGACATAGTTTTAAAACACAATGGAAATGCACATGTTTTAACCTTATATATATATTGATATAATGTCATGTTACCATATTAACATAGAATTGCCATGTTTCCATACATATGCACATTAAAACCTTTAAAGCAATACAATTGATAAAAATGTTGATTCTTCAAGGGGTCATACAACTGCCCTCTGCCAGATGGCTTATCAGTTATTGGAAATTGATTTTATACTACCTGGTAATAAAGTCTTGATGTCTAGTGTGTTATAAATAAGTGACACTGTGTAATTCCAGAGCTGTCAGAAATCTCTTATAATGACAAAAGGGAATAAAAGATGCTGGAGAATGCCATTTACCAATTTGTAGCTTTAAAGTGTGTTTAATAAATTCTAACAAATTTAAGCTTCGGTTTTTATTTTATTGCCTACTTAAACTAATATGTACTATTTATTTTTGTATTTTTATTAATATGTGTTATATTTTTAATGGTTCAGTATATAAATAAATAAATAAATATATATATATATATATATATATATATATATATATATATATATATATATATATATATATATATATATATATATATATATAAATAAATATATATATATATATATATATATATATATATATTTATTTTTTTTCTTTTTTTTTCAAAAATACCAACTAGTGACTTTAAATGCAGAATTTTTTTGCCTTAAACGTAGAAAAAAGACACTTTTCACGCTGGTAAATACTCTTAAAAACACAGAAAAATACACTTTAAATGCAGATAGATTTATTTATTTCATTTATTAAAGTAATGTGCTTTTAGTCCCATAAAAGTACTGTTTTCATGCAGAAAAATGCACTTTTAATGCAGAAAAAGCACACTTTTAGCACACTTTTAGCACATAAAAAATCAGCTTAAGTGCATTAATATACTTTTTAGTGCAAAATAAATGCGCTTCAGTAAAGTTAGTGCATTAATGTACTTTTTTTAGTTTTTAATTCACTTGGGAAGGAAAAATACGCTTAAAAATATGGTGCCAATATCGCTGCGTTTAATGCAGACTCAATGCGCATTTAAAGCACTTATTTGAGAAGGGCTAGAGAACGGATTATCAATACCGTACATTTCATAATAAAACATCTGAGCAGCTTATATATTTTTATAAAGTAGAAACAAATTAGAAAGAAATTTGATGATTTTTAGAATATATCATCAAATTGATATTTAGATAAATACATATTTTGAAATAAATTATTTTTTATTTTATGGTCATTCCAAACATAATGCTAAGGCATATTGATGTCTATTTTGTGACCTCAGCTGTAATTAGTTCAAGAATTAACTACATGGAGTTATTACAGGGATCTGGTACCAGGTGTTTCTATGGGCACTATTCTCCTCCATGTTTGTGCACATCATCGCCACGGTGATAGCGTTCTGTCGACTGCGCAAACACAAGATGGGAAGATGGATTCCTGTTGCCATTTTCGTAGTGGGTGTGGTTTCACCGGTGACTCTAGGAGTTGTCAGCAGTAAGTACAGTGGGAGAGTTTTTTCACATACATGTAGTTCAATTTAAGCATTGTACTCCATTAGTTTATGGTCGAAATTGAAATTATTAGGTGTTCTGTTGATATTGTATCCGTCTGTGTGTAAGAATTATAAATTTGTATTAATCAAGCAGCATGTTGCAGGTTTTATATCCTCGTTCATGTGGTAGTGGGGGCTATTATTTTAGGATTCATCTTGTCCAGTCTGTCCGTCTATTTGTCCTTCTTGCAGTTCGTCCGTCCCTGGACAATTATTACTTTCTCCATTACTCCATAGGTTTCTGAGCAATTGACTGCTCATTGAGGAGCATTGCAGAGCACAGAAACCGAGTGATGGGCCGATGATCGCTGATAATCGATTATATCGGCAGACATTCGTAATTCAGCGATCGGCGACCACATTGTTCAATAATCGAATGATCGAAAAAAAAATGTTTGTTTGAATCTAGTAAATTTCCAAATTTATATAGCGCAGTAACTCAGAGCTAAGGGTAGTAACCGCTACTTTGAGTTTTAACTGTACTTTCATTTAGTTTTTCTTTGCGTTCAAATCGCTTTATGATGGCGGACGGTTAGGGGGACATCGATCTCAAAATATTTGATTACCCTGGATAACGGTCCTCCAGCTGCTGGAAAAGTGGAAATTATTCCAGCAAAATGGTTAGGGTCATTCAAGCCCAGATTCTTATGAAACTAGGCTTGATCGACCCCAGCTGTGCTCACATATTGAAATGAACGTCAAGATCAGTCGATGTAAAAACAAGAAATATTTGAAGAATGGAAATGTTTGCCGTCATACTCCGAAAATACGTGAGGAAAGTTTTGCTATTTTAATTTCGAATTACTGGTGTTATTTTTAATAGCTAATGCCATTCAAAACCAATTTGATATGTCTCATTTTTTTCAATTGAATTTTCAAAACCTGTTTAATTAGATAAGTCATTGACAAATTTGTCCAAATGACAATACATATATGTATCATACTGGAAAAGACATGGTTGAAATTGCCCCAGTGAAAAATAAGTACCCTCTGGCAATAATTCTTTGCACTGGGGCAATTATCAACCAAACGCCATGGTCAACCATGTCTTATTTTATTTACAATAATTTACATATTATTTAATAATGTAATAATATATAAAAAATATTTAAATAATATTAATTTATTAGTCAACTTACGTAAACCTCACCACGAAATGTTCTCTTACTTCATAAACCTTGGAATATTATTTTTTTATATAATTTTTAGAATTATTCAATATGGCAGAAATAATACCTGTTTTCTGAAATGAAATACACATGAAAACTAAGGTCCTTATTGATATATACAGTTGAAAATGATGCTTTTGTGATACTGTCCGATTACAGCCGATTAATCGGATAATCGATCGATCAGGGTCTCCGATTAATCGATCATGAAAATTCAAGCCGATTGCCCATCACTACAGAAACCATAGCAATGGGTGCAGTATTTTTTAGGTTATCAAACTTTGTTCATTTTCATTATTATTCTTTTATGGAGCATACCTTAAGTAATTAAAAGGTATTTACTTCAATAAAAATTTCGTACGTATATGTCATTTAGGATAAATGCACTGCACATGAACCATAGCTCTTGTGCAGTTTCTTTGAGTTTTTCATTGTCCATTAACCATTGTCGTTAGGTGAAACTGATACCATTCTTAATTTGGAGAGGGATATGGTAGTCTTTGACTACCAGGGATGTGATTTGTCCACGATTCTAATGAATCCCTCAGCCCCCCCCCCAAAAAAAAAAAAAAATAAATAAAATGATGTAATGATGTTCCAGTTTGCTTCAGAAGTCAGAAGAACCCACAAAAGAGCTAAAAAGCCAGTTTTACTTATACGGCAGTGTGTTTCTGACCCCAATAGTACCCCTAAGAACCCATGGCGGAAATGGTTTCAGCCCTCCAGTTGCAAGGTCAATCATGTCCCTGACTACCCTTGTTACATTACTTCCCCCCATAACTTTATATGTACATGGGTGAAAGTTTTCCGTATTAATACGGAATTCCGTATTTTCGGTCTTCTCAGGGGTCATTTTTCTAAATCGTGTAAATCCGGGGAGTTTTTCGAGGGGGGAGGGGGAGGGTACCCCATCATCAACATCGCGATCTACTCAAAATCGTAGATAAAACGAAGTTAAATTTTCTGGTTTCCCAATTTCGTTCTATAAATAGCGTTGCCATAAGCGGTAAAATTCTGTCGGCGATATCAGCCGAACGTTTTCGTAAATAGTCGTTTCTTTTCGTAAAAAAGCATCGTCATTCCAATGTTCTCCGAATAACCTCGGCAGTTTCCACGCCAACAAAAACTTCGATGGCGGAAAAAGCCGGTTTTTGCCGAATATACGATCAGTATCATTTACGACATACCGCAAATTGGAGGCAAAAATAAACAATGAAATAAATCGAAATACTGCTGTCAAAATTGAACAATGAAGTTTGTACCCCCAGGGTATAATACGAAAGAGCTTGAACAGCCTGCGAAAAACAAATGGAGGTGGCAAAGGCTGTCAAAAGTCGATTCGAAGGGTGTGAAATGGTCCGATTGGTAACTTGATAAAAATACAAAACACTATTCAATATAAATCTTTAATTGTATTCTGTTTTTCATTTTTTAACTTTTATTGAATGAGTTTCAGAGTTAAATGAATTCTTGATTAATGAGCAAGAATTGAAGTATTGAGGGATGTTTCTGTCAGGGGCCTTATGTAGTCATTCTAAAATGCCGTCCAGGCTTCTTTTTTTTAATGATGGTTAGCCTGGTCCAGGCTAACCATCATTAAAAAAAAGAAGCCTGGACGGCATTTAAGAATGACTAGGGCCTTATGTACATATATGTTGACAAAAGCTGCCAGAAATATTATAAATATACAACATATATTTGATTGATTAAAAGACAGGAAAGGCTTTGAAATGTGTTTTAAAATGCTTAATTCCGGGAGCCTCTGGCCCCCTGAACCCCTGGCCAGGGCTTTGCCCTGGACCCACCAGGGGCCCTGCGGCCCCCTGGCCCCCAGCTTAATTTTTCAGTATTTTGAAAATTTGCAACTTTCACCCATGTATGTATATGAGGTTCCAACTATACAAAAGAAACATTATTTTGTGTTGAGTAGACTTAATGCTATGCTTTAAAAAACAAACTAAAAAGAAAATGCCATGCCTTATATCTCCGATGTCCTTATTTCTATAAGGTAGAACCACTAGCTTAATTGACGCCTTCTCATAGACAGGGCATTCAATGAGCACACATCAATCCCAGTGAAACATCCAATTTCACAAAGGTGGTCTATTCACCAGTCAATTTTAATCAAGGCCCCCCAGCTCTGGGGGTATACCAGGGAAAACAGGGGAAATGGGCTGTGTTATTTTTCCTTTCAGGTGGACCCGCAGTGCCGAGTGAATAGGGTGGTTTTGTTTTAGCATCCAAAATAGCGGTGAATGGGCCTTACTTAAGATTTCCGAAGGGATGGGGGCATTTGGCGGGGATTTTACCAACAGTTTGTCCTCACAGGGCGGTGATTTTACCTGGGTTTAGCTGGACTGAAGGTAGAAGTCCTCGCTATTCCCCGGGACATGGGGGTTGGACGGGGGGGTTGGCGGGGGGGGGGGGGGGTTGCTTGGCTACAGTAACCTAGTAGTTTTGTGGGGGTGTTGATATTAACCTGTTATTGGTTTTCAGGTGCTGCTATTGCATTTTTCTACCGTGCTTCTGATGTAGAGATGGCACCGTTTTATGCCCTGCTGTGGGGACTGGGACAAACAATCATTGGAATCATATTCTCCTTCACACGGATTCTGGCAACCCTGTAACATTTTCTTGACAAAGATCTATTGCTTGTGTTCAACGTATTAATAGTCTCATTCTGTCAGCTTGGTGAACATCTTTTTATTTCAAGACTGTTCTGATGAAAGGATGAATCAAACCTTGTGTGTATGTAATGGAATAAGAATGATGCTTCGATGTCATGACACTGGAACCGAGGTCTGATCTGTTTAGAAATAGACCAGAATGGATTTAAACTGACCAGCAAGTAAAGTGTTATGTTAAAGGAAAACACTGTATTTTGTCACATATGTACAGTGCACTCCACGCGGAACTACCACTTTCCTCGGTGACTCGGAGGCGTTTTTAATTTATCGCGGATTTCCGCCGAGTACGCAACCTTTTTCCTCGCTAAATTTCGCCGAGTTGCACCGAGTTAATCGTTTTCTATGGAGGGTTTTATTGCCGGTAGTGCCGGTTATCGTATCGATTTATTGACCTAATCGCGGAACTCCGCGTGTTGTGCATAGCTACTACAGTACATTGCTTCTGTTAAAACAGTATTAAATAATTAGATAATTAATTTTTCAAAGTACAGTAAGTTTCTTTTCAAAAACAATTATCGAAAATTTCCATATCAATTTTCATCAGCATCGTCTAACAACTGTTGTTTTTCACATTATGTAATTAAAAGATATACCATAGCGTGCGTTTGTGTTTGTTATTGTTATCTTTCTCTTACTATATTAAGGTGTTGAGAACTTAAATTAGATTGGAGTAATGAAGGTGTTGAGAACTTTGTAAGTGTGAATATTTTTCGGTCTTTTTTTCCTAATTTGCATTTTACCTGACTTATTAATTTATCCGTAGTTATCAATGGTTCTAAACCTATTTATTACCCATATAAGAGTAAATCCTTTATCAAGTTAATTAAAATCCCATTAAACACCATTTTATACATGCATTGAAATGAATAACACATTCTATCGGTTTCAGATCAGTCACTCTGTGTGACGTCACATAACTCACAGTTTTACCCACGAGGATCTCATGGAGAGTATGTATATTGTTATGCCGGATTAATGTGTCTGAGTTGTGTTTTCGAATGTAACTGGAGTATTGCATTTCCAACTTTAATTCATCACATTAATTAGTTACCTATATCATTGAATGTGTTGACTTTTATTGATGATTCAACAAGTATAACTGTACATAATTGCTTCTTACAGTCTATAAGTGTGGTATAAGTTTTAAAGTTTGTTTTACAAAAATGTCATGTCTTTGTTTTCTTAATCCCTTGATTGCCCTTGTTGTTTATTTAATCCTCCAATAAATATTTCACACTTTCTCTTTCTACATGCAATACAACGTTTAAGATGGGTATTTACTAATTAACTTGTCACAGTGGTGTACTATACGGTTAGGTAATTTAGCCAGGATAAAAGATGAAAATCAATAATCTTCGTCTGTGAAACTTACGATTGATGTTCTTTGGTGTCCGAAAATTAGGTACGCGAAATAAATTATTTTTATAAACAATTACGGGTGTAGCAAAAATTATCAAATAAATTAAACAAACTTAGATACAGTGGGAGATTCTTATCGGTTTTCCTCCGAGTTTCGCGGTGTTTCTACCTCCGAGTAACGCGGCGATTGTAATTATACGGTCCACTGATCAGCCTCGGTGGGTGAACGAGTAAAAACGCCGAGGAAAGAGGATTATGATCAATTGGATGTCGTGTCCGCGATGACCGAAATCCGCCGAGGAAAACGGAAAGTGGTAGTTCCGCGTGGAGTGTACTGTATGTGATAAAGGTGGACTAACAGTCAGCAGGTATCTAAAAAAATATGCAATGCTCGCATCTGTTGATGACAATAGATACAACAACAAACTTCAACAAGTCACATTAGAAAAAACTAACTGAACTGCCATCAGTCAAGTAGACATGATTTTACAACATACGGTAAAGCGAATACAATCAAAGCCGTGACAATCAGATTTAATTTAACAGTGAAACCTTTATGGAAAGTCTAAACATATATTTTCCTGCAACGTAGGATGCAAATGGAATATACCATAGCCCAAAGGTATAAAAATATTGGAAAAGTTGCTTTTTGTTGACGTTAATGATCGAGTGAAGACGATTTATGGACCTAGCTGTGGAAGACAAAGCTACTCAGACATTCATGTACACATAGACATAGTGCATAATTTTATCGCATATATTTTACGGAAAGTAAAAGCCGAACATACTCAACTTCATGCTATGGCAATATGATCTGGAAAGGCGTGTAGGAAGGAAGAGTTGCAACCAGCAGTGTCGCCATACAGGACTTCACCGGCCTCTACAGGAGTAGCAGAACTTTAGTGTGTTTGAACAAACCTTTATAAACTGTGATAGTGAAGAACAGGTGTAATTGGAGCTATTTGTATGAGTGCCATAATATGTAAGTAGAGTTTGATTTACTTGAATGCCAACTTCCAGTTTTGGGAACTACTTTTATGCATGTTAATTTATTATCTTAAATGTAGATTGCTTTAATTTCATGACAGTATTATATTGGCGCTTTATTGTTAAATGGGCTTGCTTATTTTAAAGCTACTTAAATATTTATTTACTATTTTTTTGGCGCCCTTGCTAAATTAGCCAAAACAAAATTTAGGAAAAGACACAGTGAAATTAAAATGATCTACAGTATCACTATAAGAATTGTATAGTTGTAATTGTTATGCATGTTTCATTTTGAAATTGGTGATATCATGTAATCTTATGTATTAATTTTTGTAAACATTTTTTTAATATGTGTTCGGTATATTTGGGAAATTTTAAAACAGTGGCAAGAACATCTTCATTCCATCCGTTTTGCACATTATAGGAAATCATCTTTTTAATCAATCAAGTTTCTGCTGTATCAAATGTCATTTTAAATTGAATTTCAATTGGTATCTTGAAAATTATGTTGACAATTGCATGGAAGGTTTTGATTGTAACTGAGTAACTGTAAGCCTGGGAAGTTGTATATCAGCTGGATGGGCACAAGGTAACAACACACAGATAAACTGCATGGGCAAGCCACGTTAGACATAGTCAAATTTGTTTCTTCTCAACGATCTTTGAACCAGTCCTGAACTTGTGATCTTTGAACCAGTAATGGACTTGCGTTTTTTGAACCAGTCCTGAACTTGCGATCTTTGAACCAGTCCTGAACTTGCGATCTTTGAACCAGTAATGAACTTGTGATCTTTGAACCAGTAATGAACTTACGATTTTTGAACCAGTCCTGAACTTGCGATCTTTGAACCAGTCCTGAACTTGCGATCTTTGAACCAGCAATGAACTTGCGATCCTTGAACCAGTTATGAGCTTGCGTTGTTTCAAATTGGCAATTCTGTTTAAATAGCTCCACTTGGAGAACCTGTCTATAAATGTTTGACTGACTCTATTTTGTTGATTACTTCTGTCTTAAATGAGGTTTCTTTTCTTTTCAAATGATTCTTTTCTCAGTCCTAATGTATGGTGTGTGTTTTTACATCGAAAACTTGAACATTCACCTTAACTACAATAGGAGTGCAGTTTGTAAGATGAATTGAAACACCAAGATGTGGTTCATCTCCATGGTCAGAATTGAAACACCCAGATGTGGCTCATCTCCATGTTCACAGCTACAGGCAACAGACATGTGTATTACGTTATTTATTCCTACTGTCTTTTGCGTCACATACAAAGTGGTGTTTAACTCCTGTCCCAACTTTTCGCTGTTTTCTCGGATGCTGTCACAGTGGCTTAATTTTTTGGAAATTAAATGTTATTATGGACAATGTGTTGTGACCTTGAAGTCATGTGTACACTTTTGAAAACAAATACTCTGCACAGAAAATATGATGTACAAAAAAGTGGTTGCATGTAAACAGAATTTAAAATCCATTGTACATGCACTTAATTATCCCCCGCCTTGGGAAGGCGAGGGGATATAGTAATGGTAGGCTCGATTCCGTGCGTCTGTGCGTGCGTGCGTGCGTCCGTCCCACATTTATTTCTTTGCATCTCCTCTTACATTTCTCATGCGATTTCTACCAAACATTTGCAGATTTTTGATCATAAAGTGAAGCAGCGCATATTTTCGGGCTTTCCCGATTCAACCATTTTTGAAAGAGTTATTGCCCTTTGCTTATTTTACATTTAAAATTGGTTTCTTCGCAACTCCTCTTACGTTTTTCATGCGATTTCTACCAAACTTTCACAGATTGATGACTATAAACAGGCGCGTAGCTGGATCAAAATCAATGTGGACGCCCATTGAGGCGGCGAAGCCGCCGAAGTGCTAGGGGGTCTGGGGGCATGCCCCCCCGGAATTTTTTGAAACTGTTGAATGTAAATGGTGACATCTGACGCATTTTGGAAACGTATTATTGCCTTAAAATACTGAAACAAATTTCTCTTTTCACATCTGATTTATTTATTTGTGAACACATTCATTAAACAAAGTCAAGCCTTCGGCTTTTGCTTCCAGCGAATTTAGACACTACCTGGTCAATGTCAATGTTAACATCCCGATATACGTGCATCAGGGCAAGTCCTGTCATGCGCTCTGTCCGCATCGTCGACCTCAGGTAGGTTTTCACCCTGCGCATAACGCTAAAGCTCCGTTCAGCAGTAGCAGATGATGCCGGCATGGTCAGAAGAATGGTGAGTACTGTATAAACTCCCTTGTAAAGATCCGGATTGGTTGATGCTACAGTTTCACCCAATGTGCTTGGTTTGTCATTTTCATCCATCAATTGCCATCTAGCCTTCCACCGCCTAACCTCGTTATGGAATGACTGGTTTCCCTGAGGTAGGTCCACCGAATACCCCGCAAAAATGAGATCCACCATTCCGTCTGTGCAAAGGTTCAACTTGGATGGAATCAAGTACTGTGCACGGAATCTTTCCTCGGCCACAATCAATCTGTCGCTAAGTTCTTGACACAAATGGTCCAAGAAAGGGAAGTAGAGAGCTCGCTGCCAATACTGTTGTGGATCATTGGCCGGTGGGTTTGCCCGGTTTCGTTGGCGTTGAGCAAGACGGGGCATTGAAGGTTCAATCTCAAATTCTGCTGCAATATCTTTAGCGCTCTGAAACAATGCTTCCCAGACATTAGGGTCTGCCCTTTTGTTTTGAAACTGGCGGATGAGGGTTTGACTTTCTCGCGTTGCCTCAAGCAAATCGCAGTCGACTGCCTGAAGAAGATAAGACAACGGAACTGTACTTTGCATAACGTGCTCAGCAACGACCAGTCCGATTATGAAGTCAAACTTCATGATCGACGCCAAGTGTTGGCCTGCCTTGTCATCGCCATCCTCCTGTAGCTGTTCAAGGGCATGAACAACAACGCTGTATGCTGACTTGAACGTTGAGAGGGCATCGGCTCGGCTAGTCCACCTAGTTTCAAACAGAGTTCTCAGTTTGGTGCGTTTCTTCAGCTTTTCCTGTGCGTCTTGGTCAGCAGCAAGTTCATCAACAAAGAAGTTTAGTCTTTTGGCCGAATAATCAAATGCAAACCCTACCTCTTGCACAGTTGTCATCACTGACCTTATGCATGGGTCCTTGCTGCTATGCATAACTGCTAGGTTGAGGCAGTGGGCTCTACAGTGTACATACAGCGCAGACGGCACCCGTTGACGAATTCGTGCCTGTACGCCCCTGTGCTTTCCAGACATATTTGCGGCACCATCATAAGCCTGAGACCGCATCTTATCTACTTCGATTCCATGATTTTCAAGAGAGGTCAAGAGTAGTTCTGCAAGTACCTCGCCAGTTGTTCTACTTGCTTGAACAAATCCAAGAAAATCTTCACGGACTCTAAATTGCTGGGAACCGCTTCCACGTTGGACAAATCGCAGACACACGGACACCTGTTCTTTTGTTGACTTGTCGGTCGACTCATCGGCTATAAGAGCGAAACAGACTGCATCATTGCATGCCTGCACAATTTCGATCTGTATCTGCTCAGCACACAAACAGATCAGTTCATTCTGTATGTCGGGCGATGTGTATGTTGCCCTACGATTTTCTGGAACATTTAGATGCTGTGCTAGGATAGGGTCATCTGCTGCCTTTGAATGCAGTATGGCTAAAAAATTGCTTCGTTCTTCTGTATTACCTCTGATAGCGATATTTTGCTTACCACAAAGGACGATTACTTCTATAATTTTCCTGAGAATATGGCGGTTCTGCTCCACTAGGCGTCTGTGACTGTCCGATACAGAACTTGTGATGGGTTCCATCTTACCTGATTGTATATCAAGAAAATGTTCCGCCATAGCTGTAACATTGTGATGGTTTGACTCTGCTAATTCGTGCCTCTTGACGTACTTGGCTAGGTTGGACCAATCCTTCACTGGTGTACTGATGAAAGTTTTCTCCTTCGCATCTTTCCGTCCAAATACGAAACAGGGGGCGCAGAATAAGGCATCTGTAGAAATCGAGTATCTGAGCCAGGGGTGGTCTGTCAACCAGCTTGATGACAGCTTTCTCATTTTCCCATGGATGCTTCTACAAAAGAGAAAACAAAAGATGTATTAGTTGACCTGGTTCTGACTTCTATCAAGGAACAGTTTTCACCAAGAAGTGTCCGGTAAATTGTATTATAAATTTACCAAAGCTCTTTTTTGATGCAACTACCATAACCTATAAATGTTTAAAATATAATGCAACTAGGGTCTACACTATTTTGTTTACCTAACCCTGTACCTGCTATTCGCGACTATTCATGCTTACTCAAACAGCTTGAATCCAGACCAGACGCCGAGTATCTCATCTGGATCCAAGTTTTTTTTAATACTAGAAAAAGGGTATACCAAATTTGAAGAAAATCGGACGATATTTAAAATTGAAGTAGACGATATTTTTAGCAGACGACAATTTTCGTAGCCGCCCGGCTAAGGGTAAAAAGCATGACTAAACATATATGTTACATACTTAACTAATATCGACGACGTGATCGAGATTTAAAGGTCTGTCAGACTGGGGGCGTATTCATAAAGCTTCTTAGGAAAATCTCAAATTAGAGTGATAAATTCAAAGGCAGATTTCTCGGTTTTTACCCACAACACTTCAATGAAATTGTGTATGCTCAAATGTTAAACAACGTTTTACACAAGCATGCCATGTTGCAATGAAGTATAATTGAAAATAAACTGGAAATTTGCATTTTAAATTTTTACTTGAGTTGGGGATTTTTAAATCTGCGTGTCACTTAATTGTATTTTTTTGCATTCAAAAGACAACACAACCTACCTTGAGGGAAAGTTGAACATATGGCAGTCAGTCCATGTGTCTTTCAATATCGACCATTTCCACTTTGCTTCAAGTTCTCCACTTGCCGCAGTAGCTATATCAGGATATGAAGGACCACTGTGGGTAGACTTAACTGGCTGAGCCTGTCCAGGTTTGGTGCTGTCAGATTCTGTGGCAGATAGATCTAGGTCCATGCTGTTTGCATGCTCCGAAGGTGCCGTGCCGGTTGCTTCTGGGCACGCAGTCGCTGTCGCGGTTTCAAACATCCGCTTGAACATTTTGTCCAGTGTCATAGGTTTTGTTTTTTTCATTTTTTACAACAGCCCGAGGACGACCGCCATGAATTAATAAAATATTAAAAATATATTGACGTCACTTTCATATGTAGTGGATGACATACTAGTTGTGACGTCATAGTATGACACAGTTATCGACCGGGTCACCCAGAGTGGCGTGTAATTGACCTGATGTGCCGTTTTACTTTAAGTATTACACACTTTTTTCGTTTAAATTATTAAAAAAAAAATACTTTTATTTATTCAATAAAAGTAAACTCGTGAAAATAATGTGCACGCCCGGGCGTCTTGGCGTAAAGGCAGCTACGCGCCTGATAAAGTGAAGCAGTGCATATTGTCTGGCTTTTGCAATTTGACCATTTTTGAAAGAGTTATTGCCCTTTCTTAATTTTAAATTTAAAATTGGTTTCTTCGCAACTCCTCTTATGTTTTTCATGCGATTTCTACCAAACTTTCACAGTGATCGTGATTGAAAAGCAGCTTTAAAAAGCTATTTAATAGTAAAACACCAATGTCAATAGTAACCGCTAGCACTCTAAAGGTGAATGTTGGAAAATGTTTCCAGTTGTCTTTGCACAAACTTGCGAGCCTGCTGCCTGTCATAACATATTCCAGCCTGGCTTATATCGTCAAACCGTCCAGTACCGAGGAGAACGTGTATACGGTTAATATCTCAGCAACTACTTAAGGTATTGCATTGAGACTTGATACAATGGTACTCAACCATCCAAACTACCTAATTTACAAAGTTAATAACTCTAGTTTGCATTTAATGCAAATAATTCCCCTTTATTATTCGACTTAGAAATTCTGGTTAAGATTTTGCGTGCAAGCACACATAGGTTAATAATTTTCAGCAACTACTTGAGGTATTGCATTGACACTTTATACGATGGTACTCAACCATCCAGTCTACTTTATTTACCAAGTTAGATAACTCTAGTTTGCATTTAATGCAAATAATAGGTGTTTATAATTTGAATTAGAAATTCTGGTTAAGGTTTTTTGTGTAAGCACACATAGGCTAATATCTCAGCAACTACTTGTTGGATTGCATTATACAATGGTACTCAACCATCCAACCTACTTATTTAACCAAGTTAGATAACTCTAGTTTGCATTTAATTCAAATAATGGCCCCCTTTTTTACATGAAAATTCTGGTTAAGGTTTTGCATGTAACCACTTTCAAGTCAATACCTCAGCGAATACATCATGTATTGCATTGAAACTTTACATGCAGGCTCCCAACCATTTAACCTTCTTCCTTAATCAAGTACGATAACTCTATCTTTCATATTATATAATTTTTGCCCCTTTATAATGAGACTTAAAAATTCTGGTTAAGGTCTTGCATGATGTATAGAAAATTTCTGGTTTCTTAGTCTTTGGATACTTTTTTAAATTCCTTTCTTAACCCTTTCCCTGATAGATAAGTGACCATATAAGCTACCACTAGTGCATGCCCTTATCTGTAAAATGCTTATCAGTACCTAATAGGGAGCTGGCCCTTTCAGTACCCTATCTCCATAGAGGTATTGGAAAATTCAGTATGAAATTGATACCTGCTCTGCTAAGATCATAATTAGAAGTAGAAGGAATCATTTTATCATTTTGATGTGAGTGTATGATTTTAGAGCATAAAATTATCTTTGTTATGATATAAATTTTATTTCTGTCAGATGTATAGTTCCATAATATCATTTGTTCAAACATATTTTTTAGCCAATTTCTATCACAAATCTGCACTTACAGGCATGTTTGGCTATATATAACTGCATATTTGATGAATAATTCAGACTAATAAGACTGTAAATATTGCTTTTAAAGCATTTTAAAATACAACTGAGCTGTATTATTTTTGGGGTTTCTTACATAATTGACCATGGGTGAAAAAGAAGGAACAAGACTTTAAAACTATAAAAACGTTTACTACAAGTAAAATTTATTCAAATGAGCATTATTACTTCAATAAAAAATGTATGATGTTTCTAGGATTTTTATATAAATGGTTACTGACTTCAAGATTAATAAATGATATAATTTTAGGTTTTTGAAAGATTTTATAAGAAAATAGCTAAAAGGCCACTAAGAATGCAAAGCATTTTTTTTAAAATAGAATATATATATTTATTATAAATTGAAAAGCAAAAAAATAATTCATCTGGTAAGGTACATCATTATACATACATTTTATAAATCAAATGCAATAAATAACATATTTATAATATTTACACACAATTTACAATATATACAAGTAAATCCACTTGTTCCATTTAGTGCACTTTTAGACAACACCACCCAATTGCCTAGCAATAGGGTGGCTGTGAAAGTTCAAATGGCAATCTTTACAAAGATGCACGTTGCATATATTGCACCCATATACAGTCTCTCTACGTTGCCACAACACATGCGAATGGTACTTGCACGTTGACTTTTTCATTTCCCTTCGTACGTTCCTGTGCTTATCCACGGTCTCAGCTGCCAGGACTAGTGGGGGGCGATTTTCATATGTGGACCTCTTGCGCTTGCAATTGCCAGAAATTAGTTCGTTAATTAATTCCATTCGAAAGTCCAGGTGTGTAAATCTCTTCTTCTTGGTTGGCCTTGTACTTGACGTCTTGAACAGAATAAATGAATTGACGATTGCACTGTTCAGAAGAAACCAAAAGAGATGGCGCCACCACTTCTTTGACGATCGGCCCACTGGGTACTTGGCACGCAACTGGTCGTGGAGGTCAACACCGCCCATGAACCGGTTGTACACGGACACACTGTGGGGTTGCATGAGGTTCAAAATACCCAGTCCACTCCTCCTTGTACACTGGCGAACATCTTCAGGGTCTGAGAGGGAGGACAAGTGATGCACGGGTTTACGATCCATCCATACTGAGGCGGTCACATTTGTATCTCCCTGCTGCATCACTTTGAAATCCCCCCTCTCGCGCACTTCCCGGGTTTTTTTCCAGGAGGAAATCCTTTCCTGTTCATTCTTACAGTCCCACACGAGTACAATCTATTTTGAAATAAACTTTGCACAAGTGGAAGGCCAGTAAAAAAATTGTCAAAAAACACCCATCTAAATGTATTCCACAGGAACTGGTCAGCCGGGGCTTTGCTAGTATAACCCCCTTCTTTATTGACCTGACTTCCTCCCTCAATTGTGCAATCTCAGCTCTCATTCGATCCATCAGGGCCTTACAAGTATTAGCCCCTTCTTTATTGACCTGACTTCCTCCCTCAATTGTGCAATCTCAGCTCTCATTCCATCCATCAGGGCCTTACAAGTATTAGCCCCATCTTTAGTGACCTCACTTCCTCCCTCAATTGTGCAATCTCAGCTCTCATTCGATCCATCAGGGCCTTACAAGTATTAGCCCCTTCTTTAGTGACCTCACTTCCTCCCCCAATTGTGCAATCTCAGCTCTCATTCGATCCATCAGGGCCTTACAAGTATTAGCCCCATCTTTAGTGACCTCACTTCCTCCCTCAATTGTGCAATCTCAGCTCTCATTCCATCCATCACGGCCTTACAAGTATTAGCCCCATCTTTAGTGACCTCACTTCCTCCCTCAATTGTGCAATCTCAGCTCTCATTCGTTCCATCAATGCCTTACAAGTATTAGCCCCTTCTTAAGTGGTCTGACTTCCACCCTCAATTGTGCAATCTCAGCTCTCATTCGATCCATCAGGGCCTTACAAGTATTAGCCCCTTCTTTATTGACCTGACTTCCTCCCTCAATTGTGCAATCTCAGCTCTCATTCCATCCATCAGGGCCTTACAAGTATTAGCCCCATCTTTAGTGACCTCACTTCCTCCCTCAATTGTGCAATCTCAGCTCTCATTCCATCCATCAGGGCCTTACAAGTATTAGCCCCTTCTTTAGTGACCTCACTTCCTCCCCCAATTGTGCAATCTCAGCTCTCATTTGATCCATCAGTGCCTTACAAGTATTAGCCCCTTCTTAAGTGGTCTGACTGCCTCCCTCAATTGTGCAATCTCAGCTCTCATTCGATCCATCAGGGCCTTACAAGTATTAGCCCCTTCTTAAGTGGTCTGACTTCCTCCCTCAATTGTGCAATCTCAGCTCTCATTCGTTCCATCAGGGCCTTACAAGTATTAGCCCCTTCTTAAGTGGTCTGACTTCCACCCTCAATTGTGCAATCTCAGCTCTCATTCGATCCATCAGGGATGGATTTTTTTACTAAAACAAAACTATCTCCCATAAATACGCATAGGGACCACAGAAGTATTGTGCAGATGTTCAGCCTTTGACTTGACAGAAGGCAGGAGAGCTCTCCTCGTAACGAAGACGGCCCTCCATTGACTGAACCATTGACGTCCCTAGTCAAAGTAGCAAATATTTAAAAAATTAACAGACCTAGGTCAGGTAGAGCGTCGGTCTTCTGACCCAGAGGTCCTGGGTTCAATTTCCAGTCGGGGCACGGTCTTAAGGTCTTTCAATTAAACAGTGGTGATGAGTTTGACCTAGGAAGTTTACTCAAAAGTTATAATCTGTAGGCTACTGTACAATAGAGTTAAAATAAATTAATATAAACTAAAGATAAACAGATACATCCTGAAAATACCTGGTGCACAGCAGGTTATAACAGCGCTGGTTGTTTGAACGGTAATTTCATTCTTTCCTCATATTATTTTCTGGCAAGGATCATGGATCTGATATTCGAAGAGCACTGTTGTTACTTTTCTTCTTGTCAAGTTTAATCTGAATTCATGACCATCAAAAGAATCATCTATATTGATTAGACTTGTGTTAATTGGTACAAAAACAATGTTTTTGTTGTAGTTGTTATATTTGTCATGGCACGTTTTCCTTTTTCATGGCCTTTCTAAACCATTTTTAAGAAAACTCGCTTCCTTTGTCCGCGCGAATCTTTCCAATTTAGCTGGAGAAATTTCCTTTAAAATTTTGTTCATAGCGCTTAAAACCTCTTTTGCAGTCTTCGTTAT
This sequence comes from Mya arenaria, assembly GCF_026914265.1. Classification (NCBI taxonomy): domain Eukaryota; kingdom Metazoa; phylum Mollusca; class Bivalvia; order Myida; family Myidae; genus Mya; species Mya arenaria. The sequence goes on from NC_069129.1 coordinate 60,566,084, forward strand.
TAACGGCTGCACCCATAACCTTCTCGATAGTATGTCAATTGCACAAAATAACTCTAGCACAGGAACTTTTACACCATCTGAATGCAGAGTTGAACAATAATACATATCTTTCTTTTTCTTCATTATTTCTTCTTTACAATTGATCCTGTGGCATCCAGGTAAAATACACCATTTCTGTTCTTTATATTATTATATAAGGTGAAGCGTGAATTGATTGGAATGGTGGAAGATCTAACACCGATGGCGTGTTGTTGTTTTTGTGTGTGTTTTTTTTAAAGATACTTGATACCACATTCCACTTTTGGTGGTTCCTTTTGAATTGAATGTTGTTGTTGTCTGGTGATCTGAAATATACAAAATAGTTTTTAAAGAATTATTACAAAACAGGGAAAAACTATTGTAAAACTAACCCAGGGCTTATGTTTTTTAGCTCTACTGTCCAAAGGCCAGAAGAGCTTATACGATGGTAATGTTTACGTAGTATGTGCATCTGTGCGTCTGTGCGTCTGTAAACAATTGCTTGTGAACACGATACAGTCTTCAGTTTTGATTGTATCTGGATGAAACTTGTACAGTATCTAGATCTCCATTAGAGCTCGGTTCCTTTCGAAAACCAGCCAGATCCGCCCATGCATGCCTAGATTATGGCCCTTGATAGTATAAAAAAATGCTATTGTGTAAACAATTGGTTGTGAACACGATACAGTCTTCAGTTTTGATTGAATCTTGATGAAACTTGTACGGTATTCAGATATCCATTAGAGCTTGGTTCCTTTTGAAAACCAGCCAGATCCGACCATGCATGCCTGGATTATGGGCCTTGAAAGTATTAAAAAATCAGTTTGTCTGTAAACAATTGCTTGTGAACATGATACAGTCTTCAGTTTTGATTGTATCTCGATGAAACTTGTACAGTATTTAGATATCCATTAGAACTTGGTTCCTTTTGAAAACCAGCCAGATTTGCCCATGCATGCCTGGATAATGGGTCTTGAAAGTATAAAAAATGCTATATTAAGCTATGTCTATTTTTAGCCAAGACTACATGAGCGAATTTTTTTTTTTTATCCAAGTGTACATGTAAATTCGCAATTGCTTGTGAAGGTTTGTTGAAATTATGCCCCTGGGATCATTACTGCCCCCCAAGGCCCACAAGGCCCATACCTTTGATATTTGTTGTGGAGCAATTATTGAAATGATGCAATTGAAATTTTTTTGAAATAATGCCCCTTGGGCAAAAGCTGGCCCCACCCCTTTTGACTTACTTATTAATTTTTAAAGCTACAGTAATGAAATTTTGACCATGTGAACAGTTTTGCAAACAAGCATTAATGTTGTCCTCGGATGTCCTTGACCTTGACCTTTGACCAACTTTTTATCTTTAAGGCTACAGAGATGAAATTTTGACGATGAGTACAGTTTTAAAAGCAAATATTTCTTACCCTCAGATTACCTTTACTTGGCACATATTAAAATAGTTCATGCAACTAATCTGCTTACAACACTTCCTGTCCTCAGATGTTAAACGTGCAGCGTTTTCAGCTAACCCAAACACTAAAAGTGAACTATATATTTGTTGCCTATTACTCAAACGTACATGCTCTGGATTGAAAATGACCACAAGAGCCATGCCAGTAGAGCATAGGCCCTTTTGGGTCTCTTGTTTAATTTTTATTTAAGCAGACAGAGCTACCTGATCAATGCATTTTTTGCAGCTTATAGATTTATGTGTAGTACGGTTGTTCAGATAGACCTGAATTGTTGAGGCTTATACTAATAGTAAACACATATGACATCATGTTGTTATGAATATTAAGGATATATATATAGCTATTGATTAAAGTGTGTTACTAAAACAAAACTATCTCCCATAAATACGCATAGGGACCACAGAAGTATTGTGCAGATGTTCAGCCTTTGACTTGACAGAAGGCAGGAGAGCTCTCCTTGTAACGAAGACGGCCCTCCATTGACTGAACCATTGACGTCCCTAGTCAAAGTAGCAAATCTTTAACGGTCTTAAGGTCTTTCAATTAAACAGTGGTGATGAGTTTGACCTAGGAAGTTTACTCAAAAGTTATAATCTGTAGGCTATTTCTGTTCTTTATATTACAATCAACTTCCTTTTTTGGGTAGTTGTGACTTGTGAATCAGAATAAACTTGATAATGTAACCCAGGGGCTTTTGGGGCTTGTGGCTCTGCGGGCTTGGAGCTCTGTGAGCTAGGGGCTCAGACGCTAGAAGAGTGTATTTCCTACTTTTCTGTCCTAAGTTATCAATGGTTATTTATAAATTACTCCTATAAGTGTCAATCCTCCACCAAGTTAATTAAAATTCAAACAATTTCCTTACTTGTCTAAAGATGTCTCCTCTAAAGACATGAACAACTGTTGTACCATTCTTCATCTGTTCTTCCCCCTGTTAGAACCACAGTTCCAAGTATTCATTAATCTTTAAACAATTGAAAGATGATTGTGGATAAATGCCCACAAGAAATCAATTTCTTTGAACCGATGGTTCAAGCTGACATTGGAAAGTTAGGAGCGGTCTTGTAATGTAGTTTGTGCTTTGGTGATCTTTGCGATACTCTAGCACAGGAACTCTCACACCATCTGAATGAAGAATTAAACAATATTACATATCTTTCTCGTCTTCATTATTTCTTCTTGACAATTGATCCTGTTACATCCAGGTAAAATACACCATTTCTGTCCTTTATATTATTTTGTGGCTTCAATGGATTGTTCCATAAACATGATGACAATAAATGTTCGATAGGAATGTTCCTGGATGTAGCCCAATGTAGATTTAGAGCTTTTGTTTCCTTCCTGGTATATTTCAGCATTTATGTCTGTGGTTAGTTTACAATCAACTTCCTTTCTTTGGTAGCTGTGACTTGTGGATCAGAATAAACTTGATAATGTATCCTGGGGGCCGTTGGGGCTTGTGGCTCTGCGGGCTTGGAGCTCTGTGAGCTAGGGGCTCAGACGCTAGAAGAGTGTATTTCCTACTTTTCTGTCCAAAGTTATCAATGGTTATTTATTAATTACTCCTATAAGTGTCAATCCTCCACCAAGTTAATTAAAATTCAAACAATTTCCTTACTTGTCTAAAGATGTCTTCTCTAAAGACATGAACAACTGTTGTACCATTCTTCATCTGTTCTTCCCCCTGTTAGAACCACAGTTCCAAGTATTCATTAATCTTTAAACAATTGAAAGATGATTGTGGATAAATGCCCACAAGAAATCAATTTCTTTGAACCGATGGTTCAAGCTGACATTGGAAAGTTAGGAGCGGTCTTGTAATGTAGTTTGTGCTTTGGTGATCTTTGCGATACTCTAGCACAGGAACTCTCACACCATCTGAATGAAGAATTAAACAATATTACATATCTTTCTCGTCTTCATTATTTCTTCTTGACAATTGATCCTGTTACATCCAGGTAATATACACCATTTCCGTTCTTAATTTTATTTAACCGTAATCACCAAGGAAAGCCATTGAAAGTTTTTCAATCATGTCTTCATAAACAGCAAATTAATGTGTTCTGATGAAAAATAGGCAATATTATGGCACGTTCAGGTGTTCTATGAATGACATGGAATATATGTACACATGAAGGAATGCATGGAAATATTTACATACAAGCAAAAACACTCATTAAAACACTAGCTGAGAAATACCTTAGATTCCATAGTGGCATTTAAAATGCAGTGTTGTGATAATCTCGGAACAGTAGAAAATTAATTTTTAGTGGAAGAGTTGTTGTTATTATTACATTGCATGCTGCATCTCAAGCACTGTCTAATACTGTTGTTGTACAAGTTGAAATAATTATGTAAATTGAACACCATATCTATGGGGAAAAAATCATTTGAGTGAAAATGAACAGCATATATAGATATATTGCACAAATTAAAAAAAACCCATAAAATAATCAACATTTGTAACTTTATATAATAATCACTCCTGGCGTTAAAAGCGCCTAGCTGTGCCATACTTCGAAATTACAATGCCATTAATGTTTGCCACACATAAAGCTTACAGGCTTACCAGAATCTTTTTTAAAATTTTATCAGTACAAACTCTAAAATTGCTTGAAGAACAAGCTGGTTCAGAGGCATTGTTGGTGTTAGAGAGTTGTGTGCCTAGAGGCTTTGTTGGTGTTAGAGAGTTGTGTGCCTAGAGACTTTGTTGGTGATAGAGAGTTGTGTGCCTAGAGACTTTGTTGGTGTTAGAGAGTTGTGTGCCTAGAGACTTTGTTGGTGTTAGAGAGTTGTGTGCCTAGAGACTGTGTTGGTATTAGAGAGTTGTGTGCCTAGAAGCTTTGTTGGTGTTAGAGAGTTGTGTGCCTATAAGCGTTGTTGGTGTTAGAGAGTTAAGTGCCTAGAGGCTTTGTTGGTGATAGAGAGTTGTGTGCCTAGAGGCTTTGTTGGTGTTAGAGAGTTGTGTGCCTAGAGGCTTTGTTGGTGTTAGAGAGTTGTGTGCCTAGAGGCTTTGTTGGTGTTAGAGAGTTGTGTGCCTAGAGGCTTTGTTGGTGTTAGAGAGTTGTGTGCCTAGAGGCATTGTTGGTGTTAGAGAGTTGTGTGTCTAGAGGCTTTGTTGGTGTAAGAGAGTTGTGTGCCTAGAGGCTTTGTTGGTGTAAGAGAGTTGTGTGCCTAGAGGCTTTGTTGGTGTTAGAGAGTTGTGTGCCTAGAGGCTTTGTTGGTGTTAGAGAGTTGTGTGCCTAGAGGCATTGTTGGTGTTAGAGAGTTGTGTGCCTAGAGGCTTTGTTGGTGTTAGAGAGTTGTGTGCCTAGAGACTTTGTTGGTGTTAGAGAGTTGTGTGCCTAGAGACTTTGTTGGTGTCAGAGAGTTGTGTGCCTAGAGGCATTGTTGGTGTTAGAGAGTTGTGTGCCTAGAGACTTTGTTGGTGTTAGAGAGTTGTGTGCCTAGAGGCATTGTTGGTGTTAGAGAGTTGTGTGCCTAGAGGCTTTGTTTGTGTTAGAGAGTTGTGTGCCTAGAGGCATTGTTGGTGTTAGAGAGTTGTGTGCCTAGAGACTTTGTTGGTGTTAGAGAGTTGTGTACCTAGAGGCATTGTTGGTGTTAGAGAGTTGTGTGCCTAGAGGCCTTGTTGGTGTGAGAGAGTTGTGTGCCTAGAGGCTTTGTTGGTGTTAGAGAGTTGTGTGCTTAGAGACTTTGTTGGTGTTAGAGAGTTGTGTGCCTAGAGGCTTTGTTGGTGTTAGAGAGTTGTGTGCCTAGAGGCTTTGTTGGTGTTAGAGAGTTGTGTGCTTAGAGACTTTGTTGGTGTTAGAGAGTTGTGTGCCTAGAGGCATTGTTGGTGTTAGAGAGTTGTGTGCCTAGAGGCATTGTTGGTGTTAGAGAGTTGTGTGCCTAGAGGCTTTGTTGGTGTTAGAGAGTTGTGTGCCCAGAGGCTTTGTTGGTGTTAGAGAGTTGTGTGCCTATCTTTTGCCCGTTGCATTTCTGACAGCAAGCTGCTCCTGGCTAAAAAACACTCCAAAACTTTGATGACAAGTCACCTTGGACATGTCTGAACCAAAAGTACAGTTGACAATTTTGTTTAAGGAATGTACACATTGAAGCCTTTTGATAGCAGCACTTTCTTTATATCCCCTTTTCCTGCAATCAAAATATATCAGAATTAGTACAAGGTTACATCAGTATTAACAATAAACTAACTCTATTTGCACTGATATGCTGACCAAATCACTCCATGTGCATAATCGTTTACTAATAAAAACATGTTTATATATCTGTTAATTCAATTTATTTTGAACTATGTCGGATTCTTTCCTTAATCAGTCATTGATTATAGATTCAAAGGAAATCCAGTGTAGACTGACCTAATTAAAACAAGAAAACACTAATGACCATCACTGTCTTTTCCCATTCATTAAGGCTGAAACACTCCGATGGGAGTATGCTGGAGCTCTCACAGCTAAGCTGGTTGGGGCTTGTAATGCTGGAGCATTCAGATTCAAGCTGCCATTGCTTGTTTCTTGTCCACAGTGTTGTCAGCTATCTGCTGTCCCAGAGCTGCATTTTCTGCCTTCAGCTGCCCATTCTCAAGGTCAAGCTGCTCATTCTCAAATTAAAAAAAACAAAAAAACAAAAAACAGATCTGTCATCAGCAATTTGGTATTTAACACTGTAAAGGCCACTTCATCAAATGTTCATGTTAATTTTTAATATTTGTTATCATACTTAGGTCAGGTCAAAAAATCATTAATTTTATTTTTTTATTTTATTAAATTTGAGATAGAAGAAGGTGAAAGTTTCCATTTCTGGAAAGATTGTACAGGTGTGTTTTATTATATAAAAGTTAATAAACTAAACAAAGCTGATCAAATACTTTCCTCACTTCACTAAAGCGCTCATGTGACTTAATAAAACACACCTGTACAATCTTTCCAAAAATGGAAACTTTCACCTTCTTCGGTGATCTTAACACACCCTCTATTGGCTGGGCCATAGGAAGAGGTGGGTTAAGCAGGAGATGGCCGGTTTCCTGATGTCTCTCTGGCACCACGGCCTTCAGTGGTGTCCAATTCACAACTTTCGAAGGGCTTGTTACAACCAGAGCCCGGCAAGCATCTTCCGTTTTGCGTATGCAATTCTTTAGTAGAACTGTCTTGTCCACCTATTTCTTAATATTAAATACATGTTTGGTAATACAATACTTTTTAATGTGTATGGTTCACAAAAGTATGAAATGTAACTGCATAAATGCCAGCATACTGAAAATGTAAATTCCTAGGTTAAAGAATTGAAAATCAAGCAAAATTCTTATTTAACATCCCCACAAATTGTAAATTATCAATACGTAAAGGAAATAAATGAATATTAACATAAGCATGTTTGAAAATTAACATCAAACTGCTCAGTGTTGACCAATTTAGAGTGAAATTGGGTTGTAGCCCAACTCTCACTTTAGTAGCTGTTATCGATTCAACCCCTGCCTTTTGGAAACAAAGTTAGTGCACGCCCCCCTTCCCTTTACATGTTTTGTTTCTGAAAACTGTGTAGAGGGAAATAAAAATTATATTTTTGTTATTCACTTTAGCATCTTTCCGTATAATTGGGTCAACCAAAACTCGAATGGTTGGTACACATTCACTCATTATCAAACATGGCACAACGTTGTTCTTGACTTTTTGATACGCAACCTTGCAATGCTCTAGCATTTCTTTTATCTTTGGAATTCTGGACAGCATCTCTTTTATATCCTTCAATCCTCACAAGAGTGTCCACTTCCTCCCACTCCTTTAGCATAAGTCGGCTAGGTGCACGCCCTCGACTAGCATTAAAGGAGTTAACGTCATACAAATGCATTTCAGAGTTAATCATATTCATCTTCAGCAATAAATCCACATGTATCATTTTTCATCGTGTCTTATTGTCTTGTAAGTAATCTTTCATCATCAAATCTTCCTTCTTTGGCATGTATTGGGGTTTGTCGGACCGTATTTGGTACAAAAACGAATATGGTACAAATTTGTACCATATTCGGCCGAATATGGTACAACTGTCTAATTGTACCATATACGTATCTGCAGTTTTGGGGTAAAATGCCTGACCAAATATGGTACAAACTTGTACCATATTCGGATGAAAAATGTACCACATTCGTTCCGAATATGGTACACACTCATCATCGTCATTGTCATCATCATCATCGTCATCATCATCATCATCATCATCATCATAACTACAATTTGCATCAACGTCATCAATACCATCATGAAAATAATCATCATCGTCATCATCATCATCATCATCATCATCATCATCATCATCATCAGCATCATCATCATCATCATAATCATCATCATCGGCGGCCGGTAATCATTGGCGTCAACATAATAAAAAACTTTTTTCATCATCATCATTATAATCATTATCATCGGCCGATAAACATCGCAGTTATCATCATCACAATCATCAAACCCCAATCATCATCACCATTGTCATCATCATCAATTACATCATCATCGTCACCATTAACGCCATTATCATCATCATCGTCATGATGATGACAAAAGTTTTGATGATGATGACGACGATCAAAATTACCGTCATCATCATCATCACAAACTTTTATCATCATTGTCATCATCATCACCATCATTATCACCACAATCATCAAGGTCATCATCATCATCATCAACACCATCATCATCATCACCATTATCATCATCGTAATGAAGATCACAAAAATGTGATGATGATAACTGCGATGTTTTTCGGTCGATGGTGATGATGATGACAAAAGTTTTGTAATGATGATAACGACGGTCAGCACATCATCATCATCATAATCTACCGATAAAAATCGCCGTCAGCATCATCAAAACACATTTGTCATCATAATCATCATCATTATAATAATCATCATCGACCGATAAACATCGCTGTCATAATCATCAAAATACGTTTGTTATCATCATCATCATCATCATCATCATCATCACATCAATTATCAACACCCCAATGATCATCATCGTTGTTATCTTCACCAACACCACCATCATCATCACCATCAAAACCAACATCATCATATCCATTATCATGATCGTAATGGTGATCACAAAAGTTTTTTTTGTGATGATAATGACAGCGATGTTTTCGGTCGATAATGAGGATGTTGTGATGATGATGACGACGATGAGAATATCATCATCATCATCGGCCAATAAACATCGCCATCATCATCATCACAAATATTTTGTTATCATCATCATCATTATCATCATCGTCGGCCGATAAACATCGCCGTCATCATCATCTAAAATCTTATCATCATCATTATAACCATCATCATCGTCCGATAAACATCGCTGTCATCATCATCCCAAAACGTTTGTTATCATCATCATCATCATCATTATCATCATCATCATCACCACAATCATCAAACCCCAATCATCATAACCACTGTCATCATCATCACCACCACCATCATCATCACAATTTTTTTACCATCATCATCATCACAAATGTTTTGTCATCATCATCATCACATATTCATTTTACATTTTGTATTTTATAATTTGTTTCATTCAAGAGATTCAACAAACTTGTACTTTTTTCATTTATTGGTATACTGACAGGATTTTTCAAAGTAATATTGAAGAACATAGAACAGCATTTAAATTTTAATCCAACTGTAGCATTTTGACCAGACATAATATACATATATACATTCATTTTAGTAGCAGCCAAAATATCCCAAATGTGCTTCGTAAAAAGTTACCATTAAATGAGCAAATGACAACAAATTTCCGGTAGAAGAACATAATCATCAATCACAAAAATAACATAACAGGTTTCCAAACACCGATATACATGTATATTTCACCTGTAATGTCTGTACATGACATCTATGATATCATACCAACCGATTCCACTAACACGCAAACGCAGCCATGCGTTTGCCCATTTTGGCCCCTTGATGATTTCTTTTATTGCCGAAATAAGACCGCTGTTTCTGCCCGCTCTTGTTAATAGGAAACGAACGCTAACAGGATTTCTGTTACTAGTATCTAGTCCAATATCCGGCCGAATGTAAATTCTAGGTGTTTGCAAACTCATTGACCTTATTAAATCTCTAAAGGGTTTGCCGACCTTCGCCAACACAAACTGGATTGACGGGTTTGATTGTATGCAGAACTTAAAAATTTCAACTTGAATGTGAAGTGGTAACATCAGAAATGGAAAAGTCGTTCGCCTCTGTGCCCTCCTATTGTTTATCATATCTTGAAGCTCTTTCAGGGCTGAACACACAGAGACGTCACCGTTGTCGCCAGAGTCACCGTTGTCGCCGGAGTCACCGTTGTCGCCAGAGTCACCGTTGTCGCCAGAGTCACCGTTGTCGCCGGAGTCACCGTTGTCGCCGGAGTCACCGTTGTCGCCGGAGTCACCGTTGTCGCCGGAGTCACCGGAGTCACCGTTGTCGCCGGAGTCACCGTTGTCGCCGGAGTCACCGTTGTCGCCGGAGTCACCGTTGTCGCCGGAGTCACCGTTGTCGCCGGAGTCACCGTTGTCGCCGGAGTCACCGTTGTCGCCGGAGTCACCGTTGTCGCCGGAGTCACCGTTGTCGCCGGAGTCACCGTTGTCGCAAGAGTCACCGTTGTCGCCAGACGCAGCGTTGTCGCCAGAGTCATCGTTGTCGCCAGAGTCATCGTTGTCGCCAGATGCAGTGTTGTCGCCAGACGCAGCGGTGTCGCCGGAGTCACCGGTGTCGCCAGAGTCACCGTTGTCGCCAGACGCAGCGTTGTCGCCAGACGCAGCGTTGTCGCCAGACGCAGCGCTGTCGCCAGAGTCACCGTTGTCATACGACTGTTCTAAGCGTGATATTATGTCCTTGTACACGCGTTGATTGATACGGATACTAACGTAATGCATGCCAAATCCTTCTGGGAAATACCCCAATGCAATTGTTCCAACATCACCATCGAACTTTCCATCTGCTGACACAATTGATGAGTGTTCTAGTCCTCGGGTACAAACTACCAGGCACTGCAAATTATATTCTCTCATAAGTGCAATGAGCGTGAGGTTGTCGCCGTATGTCCCATTCTTAGACATATTCTTAACGTATTCATCAAATGTTTCATCATAGACAAAAGTTTCATAGAAATATCTGTTTTCTACAATGTGATGGACTGCTTCCTTACGTAAAGCATCTACGTCTTTGTATATACCAATTTTACCAAGTTGATGCGATATAGCAGCAAATTGACAATTTCCATCCGGATTTGGGTCCATGGCAATATTCACCCCATCCAACAACTGCAGATTTTCATGGTGTGTTGAAACATGATAGTACTTAGTTCTGTGATTTTGTTTCTCTGAGCGGTTCTGTTTTAATGAATGTTTTTTAATTTTTCGTTGTTTCTCTAACGCAACAGTTAGGCTAGTCATGTTTTCGACCCCAACCGATTTGCTTACGAATCCAAGTTCGGGTTTGTTCGGTACTTGAAATGACACGATATAAACACCATTTCGTTTTACTTTTTCTACCTTGCCTTCGATAACATATCTTTTGGTTGGCACCCTGGATTTTCGAAAGGGATAGCGAATTAATACTGTCTCTCCTACTTTGTACTTGCTTGGGGAAGTTGCGTTTTTCAACAGCGACCTGTAAGCCTTTTTATTTGCTCGCCGTATGGTTTTCTTTATTTCACGAGAACTATGACGTTCTTTGGTAAAAACATGACTTCTTCCGTAGTAGGCTTCAAAGGGCGTGAGACCCCCAAGAACTCGTTTGAAACTTGTGTTTATGGCATAGGCTAAATCTTGAAGCCCTTCGACCCAGTTAAATCCACGTTTACTTTTTGTTGCAAATAGAATCTTGGCCTTTATAACACTGTTTGACCTTTCACACTTGCCCTGTGATTGAGGATGATACGGCCTACTATTGATCATTTTGATGTTGTACTTGTTCAACAAAAGTTTCATACTAGGGCCTTTAAATTCCAGTCCGTTGTCACATTGGATGATGTCAGGGGCAAGGTTAACCATCAACACGTCCTCTAATGCCTTTGCAACTTCACGCGAACTCTTCGTTTTCAGGGGTTTTGGCATAACGTACCTAGAATAAACGTCCACGACTTGTAGAATATAACTGTATGTGGACCCCTTGTAGCTAACACTTTGATTTTTCATGTTAATTAAGTCAATCTGCCATCTTTTGCCTGGTTCCTCTTCTGTAATTGTCTTTGGCGTTGGCTTGTTTGTAAATCTCGGATACTTCTCATGGTAATACTTGCTATTGTACAGTATTTCAAGGATAGCTTGTTCCGAGAACCCCGTGTAATTTACTTTCAGTTTGTTGTAAATAACCCTTGCTCCACATCCTTTGTTTTCCATGAACATCTTCTCAACAAATCTAGGAAGATCTTCTTTCACAAGGACTTGCTTTCCGCCACACAATAAAGAACCCCGGTCACCAAGCTCGAAGTCCTTACGTTTTCTAATCATGGCCAAACAATTATTCTCTTCAGGTGTCCGTTTCTTCACAGGGACATCGAACGATCCGTTTAAACATCTGACAATAATGTCGTACTTCGACCTGGGCAAGCACCCTAATTGCTTCCTTTTTCTCCTAATTGCTTCCTTCATCTGAAATAATATAATAAGTTATTATACATTTATACTTCATTAGTTAATAGAGCTTGTATTGAACACCGCGTGTCGAAAACGAATGTCTCACGACATGAGCTGAGCTAAATCACTCGTCTGATAGCTCCGCTAAAATTTACAATCCGAACTTCCGGGCAATATGCGCAATGAAAGTAGCAAGTACTTCATGTAAAGTTTCATTGAAATCCAACCGAATTCAAATTCAGGGGAAAAATAGCGGGCAAACTTATGGCGGTCAACGGACAAACGGTCTGTAGAAACCAATGCTACGTGGATGGAAGGGATATAAAGAAGGGGCCCTGGGGGCCTAGGTCGCTCACCAGAAGTCACGACTAGGCAGGGTTCGAAGGTCAAAGACCTATAAACTCCATAAAATTTAAAATGTTCAAATCTACAGATTAAAGGAGCTCGATCTGATTTTGGTGGAAAATACACTTTCGAAAAAAATTGTTTCCAAAAGTCGCTATTAATGATTTTGTGAATTGTTTGGGTTAATCTAAAAATACTGACCAGAGGACATTGCATGACATCAAATACAATCCGAAAAAATAACAAGATTTTTTATTTTTCAATTAAAATACACCAAAATTGGTATTTTTGTCCTATTTATTGAATAGGAATGGAATAGGCCGAAAATATCGCGTTAGTAGATCTAACGCGAAATCCATTTTCCATGCATTTTCAGTTGTTTTACGATAGAATTTCTTCGATATAATTCAATATCCTTTGGTCAGTAGTTTTAGATTAACCGAAAACAATTCACAAAATCATTAATACTTTAATAGCGACTTTTGAAACAATTTTTTTCGAAAGTGTATTTTTCACCAAAATCAGATTGAGCTGTAATAACTGTAAGGAAAATAAAGGCAAAAGCTTCAAAATTAAGTCACTTGGTCAAGGTTTAATTCATCAAAAGTCGAAAGTTCAATAGAAAATGTCACATAACAAATATCAAAGCTCTGGGCAAAGTGGTTTTAGAGAAAAAGATATATATTTTTAAATTTCTCTATATAATAATCATATAGTTAAACTAAGCGTTTTTGTACCAAATACTGTCCGACAGAGCAGTATAAGTATTTCAAGTATGTTTTCATTTATTTTATGCTGCTTTTTACTTTAATTTTCATTTTACAGTGATTAGCGTTTATTTTCTGGGTTATATGGAAATCCACACAGTCATTTGAACGTAAATGAACTAAAAAAGCATTGCAATTTGAAATGCTAACGTCTGACAAGCTTTACCAGTCGGTATATAATTTATTTATGAATCTTTAAAATAAATGTCTGTTTTCATGGGCAAATCTTGCCCAATGTTTGGCTTGGGAGTTCGTGCATTTTGTTTTCAGAAGAAAAGTTAACAAAAATGAAACAGTAGAAGTATGCAGATGTATATTATGTAAATATTCAACACAGGCACGGGACGGTGCCAATTTTTACCCCAGGGGCATAATTTGAACAATCTTAGTATAGGACCCCAAAATTATGTCACATACCAAAATTATGTCACATACCAAATATCAAACCTCAAGGCCTTGCAGTTTCGGACAAGAATATTTTTAAAGATTTCACTATGATTTGCCTTTTCGTTGCCATGACAACCAGAGTTCTTCATGAAATGGAATTCTTTGAACAACTTTGGTAGAGCTTGATGCAAGGACTATTCCTGCCAAGTTTCATTGAATTTGGCTTAGCGGGTTAGGAGGAGAAATCGTTTGAAGAAATTGTTGACGGACGCACGTACGGACGCACGCACGCACGGACGATGGACAACTTGCCATCACAATAGCTCACCTTGATCACTTTGTGCTCAGGTGAGCTGAAATGTATCTTGAGAGCTGATGATGGACAACATTTTTCATGAAGTTTCATGACTGTAGCTTAAATATTTTAGCAGTTTAGGAGTTACGCACCCGGAAGGAATGCCACGGACAATTGGATAGACGGACGGACAACTGCAAATGCACTCTGAGGGGGGGGGGGGGGGCATAAAACATAAAAATCAATGCATGTTAAAACATCAATGCATATTAAGACAACTGAAAATTAAAATTATGTACAGTACTTACTGTCAAGAATTCTTTTGAAGTTTGAAGAAAGTTTGGATTTCAATTCTTTCTAGTCGAAAATCACAACTTTTCTTGCCGACCGCCAAGTCAAATATGGTTACTGACTTCTGAGTAAGACTCGTGTGCAAAATTCCCGCCTTTTTAAAGCGGCACGTTATCAAAGAAAAAATCGGAAACTTCAAAGCTTTGTCGGCTTCTCAGCAATATGACGTCGGAACGACAAATCAACTTTACAAAGTAAGGCCAAATAAAACATTATGTCTGGTTCCGGTGACATGCCCCCAAAAAGTAGGTAGGGTAGGTCGGCATTTCTTTTTATTTTATTTATTTATTTATTTTTACTGATGCTGAGTGAAAGGTGATATAATAACGTTATTTTAATGTATATTTTGTGTGATTAAAGTCTTCTGTGCGTGCAACACTTAGCTTTTTATGTACTGTAAACATGCATAGTGTGCAAGCTGGAGGAGTTTTATGCACATTTAACCCTATAGGTTTAATAATTGTTTCTTTCTGTACGTGTTATATTTTGAAAATATAATTCGCTATAAACGAGACCATTTTCGGTGCTTGCTATGACTAGTACAGTATTTATGCAATTATATGGCAAAATCATGGGTTGTAGAACATTTTAAATTGACTGAATATCAGCGTAAAAAGAAGTCGAAGGGAATGCTTTACGTTGAATGCTTTAGTGCTGTGCAAATTCGTACATTTATTTAAAAATATGAGGTTTTGATTCGAACCTTGCCACAAGATCAATGTATTTCTATTTTCAAAATTTACTTTCCCTTAATCAAGACAACATATTATAGATTCAAAACTTAAACTAAAATTATTAAGTTTTGTTTTATTTTTAGAATGTTTACATGAACGCTTTAAAAACGTTCTTTACAATTCTCTTGAATATTGAGTAAAAAATCGGACCAATTTTTTCGTATTCAAATAAAAAAAAGTTTAGGGTCGGGCGAAAAAAATAGGTAGGGTCGGGTCACCGGAACCAGACAATTTTTTTCTTTTCGCCTAATGTTTAGGAATACAGTCACACCTGTCTAAAGCAGCCA
Organism: Mya arenaria; assembly: GCF_026914265.1. Lineage (NCBI taxonomy): Eukaryota > Metazoa > Mollusca > Bivalvia > Myida > Myidae > Mya > Mya arenaria. Next base: position 60,581,360 of record NC_069129.1, read on the forward strand.
GTCAAACATCCTTATTTTTGGAGAGATATATTCATTTAAAAGAGCTCAAAATCTCTTAAATCGGATTTTGGTGAAAATACACTTTCGAAAAAAAAAGTTTTAAAAATTTGAAAATTGCTATTAATGATCTTGTGAATTGTTTGGGTCAATCTAAAACTACTGACCAAAGGATATTGAATTATATCGAAGAAATTCTATCGTAAAACAACTGCAAATGCATGAAATATGAATTTCGTTAGTTATTTTTTCGGCCCAATTTCTTGTTTATTTTTCGGATTTTCTCATGCAATATCTTCTTGTCAGAAGTTTTAGATTGACCCAAACAATGCACGAAATCATTAATATGGCTGACGCGACGTCATTCGACCAATCGAATGCGACGTCGACATTCCTGCAACGACGTTTGCTTAAAGCAATCATATCTGGACAAAACCTACCAATTATTATTAAAATGTATTAAAATATAAGCATTAATACCGAGGGGTATTAAACGATCAAATTTTCCAAGAAGCGCTGGCGCGCTTCATGGATTTGCTCGCCTACCTTTACCCTTACAAGTTCACACTCTATGAACATAACCAAAATGCGATAATCCTCAAACTTTTACAGAGTTACCTGGAGCAAGCACGTCTCTAGTCTTAGAGTACTAGTACTTAGTAACCAGTACTAAGCAGATACATTCGCCAGTAATTGACAACTGCCCTACTTGAAACAGCGGTAGGGGAAGAATGGCCGTAGAAATCATTTCGTGACCAATCTCCACGAAAGTATCTGGCCCGCCCGGGAATCGAACCCAGGCCGCCTGCGTGCCAATCTGACGCGCAACCGACTGAGCTAGCCGGCGAAACAGTTACACAACCAGCAAAATCCATGTAAAGTGTGGTTAGGTTAGCTGTTTCTGTTACTGCTAGTTACGACGACGACGACGACGACGACGACGACGACGACGATGATGATGATGATGATGATGATGATGATACTTTTGTCACTTCCAATATTAGGTTAATACAATGTATTTGAGTTTGAAAAAAAGTTTACACATTGGCAGACTATTTCATTTATTAAGAAATACATAATTTATGTACCATATACGTAGGCCATTTTCATTTTATGAGTTTTTTTGGTATGTACCAAATACGTTTTGGCGAGCATAGAAAAACTTATTCCAACCGAATATGGTACAATGTTTGTACCATATTCGGTCGAAAATTGTACCATATTCGGTCCGAATATGGTACATTTGAACCATATTCGACCGAATATGGTACATTTGTACCATATTCGTTTTTGTACCAAATACGGTCCGACAGGGGTTTCTTGTTTCAGCGCGTTGGGTTTGTGCTTTAAGTTCTGTATAAAAAAAAAAATATCCCTACACTATTGAAACATGACAGGCACTTGTTACCTTTATAAGGTCCTCTTTAATGGTTTTAAGAAATCCAAATAACTCACTATCTTGACTGGTGACCATCGCATTAGATCGATGTTGTCAGAGACGTGTTACATGTATATGATGAGATTCTGAAAATGCAAACTTGCCATACAACTGTAACAGGACCTATACTTCGGATTTAATAAATAGAACTAAAACCTGTTACTTCCCAGGTTCTTCTTTATGCAATAGCTTACATTTCTATAATTTCAACACAGAAAACACTTAATTTTAAGTTAAACAATTGATACTAATAAATAACAAGAGGGCCATGATGGCCCTAAATCGCTCACCTGAGTAAACATTTCTTTGAACAATTTTGAAAAAGCACCAACCAAGAATCATTCCTGTGAAGTTTCATCAAAATTGTTCTGAAAACTGTGTAGAAGGAAATAAAAATTATATTTTTGTTATTCACTTTAGCATCTTTCCGTATAATTGGGTCAACCAAAGCTTGGATGGTTGGTACACATTCACTCATTATCAAACATGGCACAACGTTGTTCTTGACTTTTTGATACGCAACCTTGCAATGCTCTAGCATTTCTTTTATCTTTGGAATTCTGGACAGCATCTCTTTTATATCCTTCAATCCTCACAATAGTGTCCACTTCCTCCCACTCCTTTAGCATAAGTTGGCTAGGCACATGCCCTCGACTAGCATTAAAGGACATCCAATGTAGACTGACCTAATTTAAATAGCTTGAAGAACAAGTTGGTTAAGTGGCTTCATTGGTGTAAGTGAGTTGTGTGCTTGTGTTTTGCCTGTTGCATTACTGACAGCAAGCTGCTCCCTGCTAAAAACACTCCAAAAGTTGGGTGGTAAGTCGCCTCAGACATGCCACAACCAAAATGGCACTTGACAGTTTAGTTTGAGAAATATACACGTTGTAACCTTTCGAAAGCAGCACTTTCTTTATTCCTTTATCCTGCAATCAAAATATATCAGGGTGAGTACAAGGTTTTATCAGTATTTACTATTAACAAACTCTTTTTGCACGGATATGCTGACCAAATCACTCCATGTTCATAATCGTTTACTAATAAAAACATGTTTATATATATTAATTCAACTTATTTCGACTTATGTCGGATTCTTCCTTTAACCGAAGTCAGTTATTGATTTTTGATCCAAAGGACATCCAGTGTAGACTGACCTAATTAAAAAAAAAACACTGTCACTGTCTTTTCTCATTTATTAAGGCTGGAAGGCTCTGATGGTAGTAAGCTGGAGCTCTCATAGCTAAGCTGGCTGGGGCTTGCAATGCTGGAGCATTCAGAGTCAAGCTGGCTTGGGCTTGCAGTGGACGTCGAAGTCGCACTTCCAGTGGGTGTCAAGCACTCCAATGTTTGCAGACTTTTCCTGCAATGTCTATAATGCAAATATTCCTTTAGACAAATCATTGAAATTATATATAAAAGCCATGGCTTTTTTCTTTTCCTAAGTGAATAAAACACATACCCATTAACCTTTTCCAGCCAGAGTAATTGTACATGCCTTACATGTACTAATAGTATTTGACAACGTGTACTTAGTTTTTGCCAAAGCTGTAATGTAAGTATTTCAAGGTAAAAAAAAGGAATCTTGCTAAATCTTTATACATGCATATCATCTCAATAAGGTGAACTTAAATATCTACTTATAATTCAACCTCATGAAGAATTGTCCTCTCATTCAGTGAAAGTTAATAAAGAATAATTGAAAGTTCTTAAAGATTGTTTATAATCATACAAATTGCTTATTACACAAATAAATTCAGACTTACACTTATGACATTTCATAGAATGCAAATATTCAGTAGTATCACCAATTGTAATAAATGCACGAAATTCAACCCCTACAATAATTTGCAAACATTTTGAGCATTTGACATCAGCATTCAATAATCCATTACATTCACGAAAGGCAACGCACTTACGATAAGTATACACAGACATATTATCAGCAACTGCATAATAGTAAAGAAACGTCCCAAATTGCGTTGAAACCCACCTCCCATTTTTTTGTTTTAAATTAAACTAATTGAACATGTAGGGGCTGACTCGCTGAAATGGCATGAGATGTCACTCTAAACCAATTAGGAGCAGCATTTCTTTATCGTTTCAAAGTTATCAAATTTCCAAATTCACTCCAATTCGAAACGTTTTATTTAGCAACAATAGACAATCCACTATATGAGGAAGAATTCACTGTCCAGCTTGTTTTGTTACATCACAAATTGCTTGGTGTCCACATAAAATTTTTTTATCAATAGTTTAGTAAGTTCTTTTACATGCTACTGCATTTGTTTTTGTCACTTCTAAAATACCTTAGAAGATTGAAATAAAGCACTTCACACAAAAAAAGTAATGAGCCTTCAATTTATTTAAAAAATTGGTGATGTAACGATGACATTCCACTATAAATGGAACCCTTTCTTGTTGTAAACATTTGCTTTATTATAATTTGTAATGCTTTGTCACTTTAATAGTTGTTTTTTATGCAGAAAAACAAAGCAAACCATGCCGAGTTTTGAAGCATACAATCGGTTTTAGGACTTTACATCCAGATGTAACTGGACACAAAGGCGCACATCAAAGAGTAAAGTTATATACTTTTGTGGCAGTAATATGAGCTATTTGAGGCTTATTTCTCGAATATGTCTCTTGATTATTGCGTAACACAGGTACATAACATGTTTATACATTTTTTTTTACTAACACTAGAGACTTAAAATGCTTTTCAAAATTATTTGGACGTAACTTGGGACTCTTTTACCCAAATGTCAAAATCGGTAATGAATGGTGTCGCCGTTACGTATTCTTGTAATAAGAGCTGTGTGACAACAGGCATTTTTTAAGAAATTCCCAATTATCTGGTTAAAATTTACTCAGTTTATATGCAAAATTGCGAATTAAGACTGCTTAAAATACAGCGTGTACCGATGTAAACACAATGACTTCGTAGACGTAACATAAGACACCGTAGACGTAACATAAGACACCAAAATACCAGCTTTGGATCAATCTTTACAATACATTTGAACTGAACGTGCGTGAAATCGAATGTTTTAAACCTCAAGACAATTGAGACAAATCATAAGTTTGTGCACCCGTACAGGCGAAATATACAAGCTGCATCAATTAATGTCATGAAACTGAATGAAATAAGCCCACCTCGAATCTGTTAGGACGTAACTTCCACGACAACACTTACCCATGCTTTGCTTGTTCCGCCATCTTGGATATACTACACAGTATCAATGCGCGCGTTCGGTGCTACTTTTCTGTCGCGGTATTAGCTATATGCCACACAGTTAAAGTTTGTCGAAATACACAAAGGGCTGTGTACATGAACAAAATCTGAATAATTTGTGACGTAACATTTGAGACACGACTTTAGGCGAAATATTTCGGTCGATCAATACACGTTTTGTACGTATTTATGGGAACTATTGTTTTCATCAAATGAACACCTGACCTCGGTAAAATTAAAAACAGGTCACTAAAGTGAATTATACATGTCTGTTGTTGTCAAAAAACAAGCGATTCGAGACGTAACATATTTGACACGAAATGTTACGTCATGTTTTCTTCAGATTAAATCGGGATTTATATGTTTTCAACTCTTCCAAATAAGCATTTGGCAAATGGACGTTGGGAAATATACCTTTCTATAAAGATAAATCGTCTGAAGCGACCAAAAGTCCAAAGTGCTGAAGGAGGCAATATCAGTTTTCTGAACCCACGGTAAAAATGTTCATCAAATGTCAAACAAAACTGACCAAATTTTATAAAAAATAACTAGTTCCTGTATTTTTATACGCCCATCTTACGATGGCCGTATTATGGGAACACCCATGGCGGGCGGGCGGCGGGCGGGCGGCGGGCGGGCGGGCGGCTCCACAATGTTGTCCGCTCTCTAACTTGAACATTTCTCATCCAATTTCCACCAAACTTCATGAAAGTGTTTGTTGGTGAAATATCTAGGTCAAGTTCGATAACCAGCCAAATCGCTCTAGGCACTCCAGAGTTATGGCCCCCTGAATTTGTCAAAATTGGCCATTTTAGCTTTGTCCGCTCTCTAACTTGATCATTTCTCATCCAATTTCCACCAAACGTCATGAAAGTGTTTGTTGGTGAAATATCTCGGTCAAGTTCAATAACCAGCCAAATCGCTTTAGGCACTCCAGAGTTATGGCCCCCTGAATTTGTCAAAATTGTCCATTTTAGCTTTGTCCGCTCTCTAACTTGAACATTTCTCTTCCAATTTCCACCAAACTTCATGAAAGTGTTTGTTGGTGAAATATCTAGGTCAAGTTCGATAACCAGCCTAATCGCTTTAGGCACTCCAGAGTTATGGCCCCCTGAATTTATCAAAATTGGCCATTTTAGCTTTGTCTAATCTCAAACTTGAACAGTTTTTATCCGAATTTCACCAAACTTGCTACTATAAATGTGTGTAACATATGACATTTCATGTTGTATGACCTATATAAAAGAAACAGTGTAAATAATGTTGTATAAAATAAAACAAGACTTTAGGTTTGATGCAGTGGTATGAAGAATATTTCCTGAGACCACAGTGTGACTGAATATTTGCTGAAGTATACACCATAGTTTGACAGAAAAATTGCTATAGATAACTGAAGAATGTGCCATAGTTCCCTGAAATACAGAAGTACTTGGTAAATACAATTTTGCATGAAACCCTCAGTAAATATCAAGGGCTTGGTCCCAAAAGGTTCTAAGTGCCTATGAAAATTATAGACATTTTAGCACCTTTTGACTCGAAACCCTCGAATTAAAATAATTGTTTTCTACTGTTAATGCCATATTGTGCCAAATCATTTGCTTCTTGAAAAGCTTGCTTCTCAAAGGGCCAATGTGACAGTAAGTTGTCTTAGAATCCAAGAAATTATTGATGGGCGTATTTTGTGAGTGTCACTCTTGTTAAAAATTATTATTATACACATATAAAATTCCATCAATGTTGTCTTTCTAATGATTACAACACTGGAAGCATAGAAAAAACGCGAACTACAAGTAAATCCAATTATTTGAGATGTAACTGAAAATGCAGGACATTTAATTCTTCCTCATATTCACCACACTTTGTCACAAACTTAAAAGTAGAATAAATGGCAAAATCTTCATCAATTATATTCAGTTCAAGTTGCATTTTAGGCCTAATGTAAACATTAAATACGACATCGCACGTCATATTTCCTTTTTCTTAAGTACCTTATACGTTTATATCTACGTTTTGGATAATACTTAAATCTGTCACCCCTCTCCCCCACCTATTATTAAATTGTATCTGGTGTCTCCTACAAGTCAAAATGGCATGTAACAAATGTTTACAATATCCTGGTTTTTTATCAAAATGATAGAAGTTGTTGCTTCAATTAAAAGCCTAAAGTGTTTAGGTTTCTTGTTGATCTTAAACAATGCACCAGGCCACAGGTAATTACAAATACTTCGAACAGCATGATTATAATGCTTATTACCGTCTATTATGTTTCCTGTTGCCATGAATTTCACGAGTAAATATGTTCCTAACAATCTTTTGATAACATTTTGAATGAAAAACACTTCTAATACATTTAGCAATATTTATAATATGCACAAGTTTACCATCATCATAAAAGTCTAAGTCTTCTTCATAACTTACAAAATCATAATCCCAAACGTGAAAAGAACGCACTAATTGTTTATTGTTTATAGGAGTGAGCTTGTCGGTCGGTCGGTCGGTCAGTCTGTCGGTTTTCATGGTTTCCGGACGATAACTCATGAAAGGCTAGACAGATTTGAAAAATTTTTGGTACACAGGTGTAACATCAGAAGATACAAGTCAAGTTCGATATTGGGGCTGGTGGGGCCAAGGTCAAGGTCACTGTTACTAAAAATAGAAAAACGGTTTCCGGACGATAACTCATAAAAGGCTTGACAGATTTGAAAATTATTTGGTACACAGGTGTAACATCAGAAGATACAGGTCAAGTTCGATATTGGGGCTGGTGGGGCCAAGGTCAAGGTCACTGTTACTAAAAATAGAAAAACGGTTTCCGGACGATAACTCATGAAAGGCTTGACAGATTTGAAATTTTTTTGGTACACAGGTGTAACATCAAAAGCTACAGATCAAGTTCGATATTGGGGCTGGTGGGGCCAAGGTCAAGGTCACTGTTACTAAAAAAAGAAAAATGGTTTCCGGACGATAACTCATGAAAGGCTAAACATATTTGAACAATTTTAAGTACACAGGTGTAACATCAGAAGATACAGATCAAGTTCGATATTGGGGCTGGTGGGGTCAAGGTCACTGTTACTAAAAATAGAAAAACAGTTTCCGTACGATAACTCATGAAAGGCTTGACAGATTTGAAATTTTTTTGGTACACAGGTGTAACATCAGAAGATACAAGTCAAGTTCGATATTGGGGCTGGTGGGGCCAAGGTCAAGGTCACTGTTACTAAAAAAAGAAAAACGGTTTCCGGACGATAACTCATGAAAGGCTAAACGGATTTGAACTATTTTTGGTACACAGGTGTAACATCAGAAGATACAGATCAAGTTCGATATTGGGGCTGGTGGGGTCAAGGTCACTGTTACTAAAAATAGAAAAATGGTTTCCGGACGATAACTCATGAAAGGCTTGACAGATTTGAACATTTTTTGGTACACAGGTGTAACATCAGAAGATACAGGTCAAGTTCGATATTTGGGCTGGTGGGGCCAAGGTCAAGGTCACTGTTATTAAAAATAGAAAAACGGTTTCCGGACGATAACTCATGAAAGGCTTGACAGATTTGAAAATTTTTTGGTACACAGGTGTAACATCAAAAGATACAAGTCAAGTTCGATATTGGGGCTGGTGGGGCCAAGGTCAAGGTCACTGTTACTAAAAAAAGAAAAACGGTTTCCGGACGATAACTCATGAAAGGCTAAACATATTTGAACAATTTTTAGTACACAGGTGTAACATCAGAAGATACAGATCAAGTTCGATATTGGGGCTGGTGGGGTCAAGGTCACTGTTACTAAAAATAGAAAAATGGTTTCCGGACGATAACTCATGAAAGGCTTGACAGATTTGAACATTTTTTGGTACACAGGTGTAACATCAGAAGATACAGGTCAAGTTCGATATTTGGGCTGGTGGGGCCAAAATCAAGGTCACTGTTACTAAAAATAGAAAAATGGTTTCTGCATCATAACTTTTATTGGGCATGAGATATTGTGATGAAACTTGCTGTATAGGCAGCCTCTGTGAAGACAATCCTTGTGATTGAAAATGGGGCCAGTGGAGTAAAGGTTTTTGTGCACTGTTACGAAAATAGAAAAATGGTTTCCGGACAAACAATACATGCATGATAAAAGAAGATGCAGTGTGCAGTAACCTTGGAGTTATGGCCTCTTTTCAAAAGAATGGTTTGCCATTCCTGTGTCTAGGCGGCTTTTGGGGGTATTCGTCACTCCTGTGACAGCTCTAGTTAACTATTTCGCCACTAGATGAGGGCACAGGCGAAAATTTCATACAAGGAAAGTTTTTTTATAACGATATATATGAATTTCACTGTAGTCAAGAGTAGCAAAGTATTTACTTAACATTCTTTAACATGTTCACAAACTGTAGAATTACCAAAGGAATGATGATTCTTTACAAAATTATATTCTATTTCCATTATAGTTATTTAACCTTTTTGTGCTTTTTGCTGCCAAAAGATTTGCACACACGGAATCTATATGGAGGTCCAACGTCGTTGATGCAGAGATATCGCGGCCACTTGGACTCTGGTTTCATATCATACAAATGCTTCTTCGGTTGAGCAACGGCCTCGGCACTCGTAGTGGTCCTCGTAGCATACAACTTTAGCAAGTTCGAAAAGGCAAAACGTTCCTCTGCTGCACCGTACGACCCCGAACCACTCCAACAAATTATCTTAACGATAACTCGGTCGCCATATAACGCGGTCCGAATCTTTCGCGCCTCCAGCACCTTAAAAACACATTTCAATTGAACTGTCAAAAAGGACTCTGTTACGCTCTGTTCTTGAAAGTCCTCAAGGGGTACCTCCTCAGCAAATTGTTTGAAGATTTTGTTTATCATTATTTCCTCCTCAGTCTTACCTTCGTATTTGTTGTTCGTCGCCATTTTCTCAAATGTTTAAAAATATATTACAAAGACACTCACTTATGGATGTCGTACTCTGGGTAAACCAACTGGCACCCAATCCATTAATTTATTCATTGTCTTATTCGTGTTGAGTTCTTCGTCACCTACTTGAATGTCATTTGTCAAAAGTTCAAATGTTGTTTCCTGGGTCGTGGATATTATCGTTTTCGATTTGAATGTTTTCGTGTACAGGTTATTGATTAGGTAGCATTTTTGTAGAGTGACTTGTCAATATGTGCTCCCCATAGTGACATCGTCATTTGGCCCCTGTTGTCTCCCACTGTGATGGTCATCAAACTGCTCAGTGTCGACCATTTTAGAGTGAAATTGGGTTGTAGCCCAACTCTCACTTTAGTAGCTGTTATCGATTCAACCCCCTGCATTTTGGTAAACAAAGTGAGTACAAGCACTTACCTTTACATGTTTGTTTTTTTACTGAAAACTGTGTAGACGGAAATAAAAAAAAAATGTATTCATTTTGGCGTCTTTCCGTGTAATTGGGTCAACCAAAACTTGAATGGCTGGTACACATTCACTCATTATCAAATATGGCACAACGTTGTTCTTGACTTTTTGATACGCAACCTTGCAATGCTCTAGCATTTCTTTTATCTTCGGAATTCTGGACAGCATCTCTTTTATATCCTTCAATCCTCACAATAGTGTCCACTTCCTTCCACTCCTTTAGCATAAGTCGGCTAGGCACACGCCCTCGACTAGCATTAAAGGAGTTAGCGACATACAAATGCATTTCTGAGGTTAACATATTCATCTTCAGCAATAAATCCATATGTATCATTTTTCATCGTTCTTATTGTCTTGAAAGTAATCTTTCATCGTCTTCAAACCTTCCCTGACATATTTTCAGGTTTTCTCATTTCATGCGTTGGGTTGGTGCTCTACTTAAAAAAGTACTACTCAATTGAATTTAAATCATGACAGCCTGTTCACTTTATAAGGTCCTCTTTAATGGTTTTAAGAAATAAATAACTCACTATCTTGACTGGTGACCATCGCGTGAGATCGATGTTGTCAGGGATGTGTTACATGTATATGATGAGATATGATGCAAACTTGACACAATGTGCCCTTAAACATAAACCTTAGGTCAATCATGCAGGGGCTATAACCATATTTAGGATGTCATGGAATTATGAAACCTAATTGTGTGATTGTCCTGAACAATTGATTGAAATAATTATAGTGACTTGAATAAATGGAATTTGAGTCTGAAGTGAAAATGTCTCACCCTAAAACTTGACACAGAGGCAAGTAGTAATAGCCCTCCTTCTTTTAATAGTTGAACTAAAAATGAATATATATGTACATCTTCCTTGATGAAAAGCATTTCTGGTATATCAGATAGTCCAATCATACAATCAACCTCATAAATTTTTCCTCAATCCTAAACTTTGAGGGTATAATATCCGGCATATGCACATGCAGGCAAAATGGTATATGCTCTGCAAAAAACATGATAATAACAATAATATTTTATTGAGACTTTCAAATAAGCCTTAAAAATTTGAGATCGTTTTGTGCCTAAATACCTAAATGCATAATTTGGAACCAAATCAATGCAGTGTGTAAAAGAAAAATACGGTATTTAAAGGTATGAATGTAACCTGAATGAACGGCATCACAATATTTGTCAGACAGTGTGTTTAACTGTTCCCCTGCATAATAATAGGTACATAACTAAGTCGTACATGTGTATGCATGATAATGATGATATATAAGAAAACAAGAGAATAATATAAGTGAAATATTAAATGTGAAGTATTGACTTATACTCCTTATATGAGTTCCCCTCGACCATTCATCGCCAATCCGGCTTCATCATGTTGACTCTTTACGATATGGTGTCTAAGTTTGATAGCCTGATTCGAAGTCTTTTCATTTTTAAATTCTTTATGATAACACTATTCATACATTCTTTAGCATTTGAATTGTAAATACTTTGGGGAGACCCGAGTCCCGCTATTGATCTTGTCTCATCAAAAACTCTGTCCGTAGTATTTAAGATGTATGATGTGAATAAGGGTCAAATATAAACAATGTATTTGACTTATATTGTAGTCTCTTATACTATGAATCGAAACCTTCCCTGTCGGATGGCTGTTGAACCATTTGTGTTTTAGAATTTCCATTTTGTTGTTGAAGCTGTCGGCTTTACTTGGACGTTTCACTTCATCTATTTGCTTTCAGAAAACGTTTTCAAACCTGTACGAAATTAACCGTATGGTTGTGAGCATGAAACCAGGCGTCAAAATCAGACTAGAACCAGTTGGTTAGGAAATTTTAAATCTAGTACACATATGGATAACCAAGCGTCAAATTTAAAACCAAGCGTTAACCAAGCGGAAAAGAGACGTCTATATGCGAGCATTATGCAAATTAGCTGGGTTTAGATTCCAGCTGGTTTTTAAAAATTCAGGCGTAAAATAAACCAAGCGTAAAAAACTATCGTAAAAAAAAACATGCAAAAAAATTGGCATCACTTGAAAACAACCTGTTTTTGCAGAACAGGAAAGTAAAACATTGTTGAATTTATTTTCTTAAAAAAAAGTTTAGCTGGAAATGCTATTTTTTACACATTTTTACTGTCACTTAATGTTTTATGAGATCATATTCTGTGTTTAATTTGTTTCGACAGAAGGAACCTTCTTTCATTGCCCCATTTAGTTCCACTTCTGTTGGTCCTTCCGCTTCAATCTTTCTGCACCATCTGGGAACGTCATTAAATTTCAGTACTGATATACAGTATTTATTTTGCTGCTAAAATACAGTCTAAAAGAAAAGCAAAAACTTAAAATAGTGTATAAAGGTATAATGCCACTGATACAAACTTTGTAAGAAATATTAAAAATTTAATGCTGACAACTCTTTACAATTTTAGATAATACATAATATATAGATATATATACGTAACCGTAACCACTTAAGAGAGACTGATCGGCATAAAATAACTAACAACAAACCTAGTGGCAGCAATTTTTCCCTTGTCGAGGGGCTCTCGATAATCTCGATCTTTTGGTTTTGTCAAGCCCTGCCCCCTGGATTGGGCTATTTCCTGCATGGAAAACACTGCCCTCAGTAGTAGGTAGCACATCTTATATCAAGACTTGGGGATTTTTGCGCTGCTGCACACGCCTTAGCAAGCTGCTCCTGGTCCACAGACACGTCTGGATATTCCTTAAGTAATGTATACCTCTGTAGAGATACAATAATAGTATTAATACTCATATTCATTGAAATAGTAAACTGTAAATACCATGTAGATTTCAAAACTTATACACTTGTTATTGTTACCCCTACCAAACCTGGGCGGTTCTACTGTGGGTCATCAGTCAATAAAAAGTTGTGCTTCTTTATACCCCTGACAAACGAAGTTTGAAGGGGGTATATTGGAGTCACCCTGTGGTCGGTCGGTTTGTCGGTCGGTCCATTGCAATTTACCTTGACCGGAACATAACTTAAAAACTACTGGATGGAATTGGATTAAACTTCATACAATGGTAGAGCATAATGAGAGGAAGTGCAGTGTACAATTAACTCTATTTTTGCCTATTACTGAATCATTGCTGTTTGTTTCTTTTTTTGGTCCAAAGTATAACTTGAAAAGTACTGGATGGAATTGATTGGAACTTCATACAATAGTAAAGCACAATGAGAGGAAGTGCAGTGTTCAAGAACCATAACTCTACTTTAGCTGATTACTGAGTTATTGCCATTAATTTGTTTTTTTTTGCTGTCATTTTTTTTCCAGACATTAACTTGCAAACTACTAGATGGAATTTATTGAAACTTAATACAATGGTAAAGCACAATGAGAGGAAGTGCAGTGCACAAGAACCACATGGGTGAAAGTTGCAAATTTTCAAAATACTGAAAAATTAAGCTGGGGGCCAGGGGGCCGCAGGGCCCCTGGTGGGTCCAGGGCAAAGCCCTGGCCAGGGGTCCAGGGGGCCGGAGGCCCCTGAAAGCTCCAGGAATTAAGCATTTTAAAACACATTTCAAAGCCTTTCCTGTCTTTTAATCAATCAAATCTATGTTGTATATTTATAATATTTCTGGCAGCTTTTGTCAACATACATGTACATAAGGCCCCTGACAAAAATATCCCTCAATACTTCAATTCTTGCTCATTAATCAAGAATTCATTTGACTCTGTAACTCATTCAATAAAAGAATACAATTAAAGATTTATATTGAATTATGAATAGTGTATTGTATTCTTATCAAGTTACCAATCAGACCATTTCACACCCTTCGAATCGACTTTTGACAGCCATTGCCACCTCCATTTGTTTTTCGCAGGCTGTTCGATTTTTCGATTTATTTCATTGTTTATTTTTGCCTCCAATTTGCGGTATGTCGTAAAAGTCGTAAAGGATACTGACTGTAAATATTCGGCAAAAACCGGCTTTTTCTGCCATCCAAGTTTTTGTTGGCGCGGAAACTGCCGAGGTTATTCGGAGAGATTGGAAAAGATTGGAATGACAATTCTTTTTTTACGAAAAGAAACGACTATTTTCGGAAACGTTCGGCTGATATCGCCGACAGAATTTTACCACTTATGGCAACGCTATTTATAGAACGAAATTGGGAAACCAGAAAATTTAAGTTTGTTTTATCTTCGATTTTGAGTAGATCGCGATGTTGATAATGGGGTTTGGGGTACCCCCTCCAACCCCCCCCCCCCCGAAAAACTCCCCGGATTTACACGATTTAGAAAAATGACCCCTGAGAAGACCGAAAATACGGAAAACTTTCACCCATGGAACCATAACTCTACTTCAGCTAATTGCAGAGTTACTGCCCTTTGTTACTTTTTTCTTGTCCGGAGCATAACTTGAAAATTATTGGAGGGAATTTAATAAAACTTCATACAGTGATAGATCATAATGGGAGGGGGTGCAGTGTACAGGAACCGCAATTCTATTTCAGCTCATTACAGAGTTACTGCCCTTTGTTACTTTTTTCTTGTCCGGAGCATAACTTGAAAACTATTGGATGGAATTTAATAAAACTTCGTACACTGATAGCTCACAGAAAAAATGTAATAACAGCTCATTTGCATATAGATTACCACTTATTTTTACTTTTCATTTGAATATAGTATAGTGTAAAGTATATTACAGTCAACCACCTCATTAAAATGTTATCTATCAAATGACAATATTTACAAAGGCAATCCATGAGCATATCTTTGAGTTTTTCACATTATTTGTTGTAATGCCTAAACAGGTGGCAGACCTCTGGCAGATGCATGGAGAGTATGGTAACTCATGTGGCACTGTTTACATAAATGAACATTGCAAATCTCCATCCATACATTGTTTCTTTTCTTTGTTTCAAGAGGGCATGATACTTGCATGTTGACCTCTTGACAGACCTTTACAGACCTTTTCACATTCAAGTGGCCATCCACATTCTCAACAGCTATTCCAACACGGGGTCAGTTTGAAAGGGGTCAGTTTTCAAACGTTGATCTCTTGCGTTTGCTGAATCCAGCTATCAATTGGTTGATCAATTCCTGGCGGATATCTAGATGAGTGAAACGCTTCGTCTTGTTTGACCTTGATGATGCTTGTTTGAACAAAATAAATGAATTAACGATAGCACTATTCAGAAGGAACCAAAAAAGATAGCGCCACCACTTTTTGGAGTCTCGGCCTACAGGGTACTTTGCTCGTAGCTTATCATGGAGATCCACTCTACCCATCGACTTATTGTAAGCCGCCATGCTGTGCGTTGAAAGAGATCCAACACTACTCGCCCCCTTCTCCGTGTGCACGCGCGTATGTCCTCTGGGTCAGAGAGGGATGACAAGGTGTAAACGGGTTTTCGGTCCATCCAAACTGCTGCATCCCCTTTCTGCATAATCTTATAGTCCCCCCTCTCACGTACATCCCTTGGTTTTTTAATCCTGGAAGAAGGCCTTTCCTGTTAACACGTACAGTACCACATGAATATAACCCATTGGCCACCAGATCTTCGGTTAGGGGCAATCCGGTAAAAAATTGTCAAAAAACACCCATCTAAACGTGTTTCTAATGAAACTTGTGAGTCGCTACACAACATGGTGTCAAAGTCCATGCTCACTACGGTTATTCTCCTTCCCAAGGTATACTTCCAATTTGGCCAGGTACCTAGAGCATTGGGTTTGTGCTTTAAGTTCTGCATAAAAAATATCCCTACTCAAATGAAATTAAAACATGACAGGCACTTGTTAACTTCCTCTGCTTCTTCATCATTCCTTTCACTTAAAAGTTTGTCACTTAAAAAGTGTCTAACCGTTTTCATCGAAAATCCTTACATCAAGTTAGTCTTTCTGGCTTGCTTGCACGATCGCTGATTATTCTTTTTATGACAGTAAAATGTTTCGTAATAAAAAGCTGTCTACAAAATGGGTATTTGTCCAGCTGTTCAAAACATCTTTTACATACTAAAGATGTACATTGACACACGTTTTTAAAGTAAATTTCGGCGTCTTCATAGCACACGCTCCATTTTTCCATACAAAGTTCTTGAAACAATACTGTTGGTATTAAACATAAAGAAATTATAACTTATAAGCTTACAAAGTTTTATTTAAAACTTAAGTACGTGTATGGTGCTTTTATAGCTTGATATAGGTAAACAGCTAGGCGTTGTCATAATCTAGCAAAGTACAAATTTTTACAAGGTTAATGTAAACATATTCATCATTAGCAATAAATCCACATGTATTATTTTTCATCGTTGGTATTGTCTTGAAAGTAGTCTTTTATCGTCTTCAAATCTTCCTTCTCTGGCATATTTTCTGGTTTTCTTGTTTCAGCGCATTGGGTTTGTGCTTTATGTTCTGCATAAAAAAATATCCCTACTCAAATGAAATTAAAACATGACAGGCACTTGTTAACTTCCTCTGCTTCTTCGTCATTCCTTTCACTTAAAAGTTTGTCACTTAAAAAGTGCCTAACCGTTTTCATCGAAAATCCTTACATCAAGTTAGTCTTTCTGGCTTGCTTGCTCGATCGCTGATTATTCTTTTTATGACAGTAAAATGTTTCGTAATAAAAAGCTGTCTACAAAATGGGTATTTGTCCAGCTGTTCAAAACATCTTTTACATACTAAAGATGTACATTGACACACGTTTTTAAAGTAAATTTCGGCGTCTTCATAGCTGCATTCTTCCATACAAAGTTCTTGAAACAATACTGTTGGTATTAAACATAAAGAAATTATAACTTATAAGCTTACAAAGTTTTATTTAAAACTTAAGTACGTGTATGGTGCTTTTATAGCTTGATATAGGTAAACAGCTAGGCGTTGTCATAATCTAGCAAAGTACAAATTTTTACAAGGTTAATGTAAACATATTCATCATTAGCAATAAATCCACATGTATTATTTTTCATCGTTGTTATTGTCTTGAAAGTAGTCTTTTATCGTCTTCAAATCTTCCTTCTTTGGCATATTTTCTGGTTTTCTTGTTTCAGCGCATTGGGTTTGTGCTTTAAGTTCTGCATAAAAAAGTATCCCTACTCAAATGAAATTAAAACATGGTAGGCACTTGTTAACTTCCTCTGCTTCTTCATCATTCCTTTCACTTAAAAGTTTGTCACTTAAAAAGTGTCTAACCGTTTTCATAGAAAATCCTTACATCAAGTTAGTCTTTCTGGCTTGCTTGCTCGATCGCTGATTATTCTTTTTATGACAGTAAAATGTTTCGTAATAAAAATCTGTCTACAAAATGGGTATTTGTCCAGCTGTTCAAAACATCTTTTACATACTAAAGATGTACATTGACACACGTTTTTAAAGTAAATTTCGGCGTCTTCATAGCACACTCTGCATTTTTCCATACAAAGTTCTTGAAACAATACTGTTGGTATTAAACATAAAGAAATTATAACTTATAAGCTGGCAAAGTTTTATTTAAAACTTAAGTACGTGTATGGTGCTTTTATAGCTTGATATAGGTAAACAGCTAGGCGTTGTCATAATCTAGCAAAGTACAAATATTTACAAGGTTAATGTAAACATATTCATCATTAGCAATAAATCCACATGTATTATTTTTCATCGTTGTTATTGTCTTGAAAGTAGTCTTTTATCGTCTTCAAATCTTCCTTTTCTGGCATATTTTCTGGTTTTCTTGTTTCAGCGCATTGGGTTTGTGATTTTAGTTCTGCATAAAAATATCCCTACTCAAATGAAATTAAAACATGACAGGCACTTGTTAACTTCCTCTGCTTCTTCGTCATTCCTTTCACTTAAAAGTTTGTCACTTAAAAAGTGTCTAACCGTTTTCATCGAAAATCCTTACATCAAGTTAGTCTTTCTGGCTTGCTTGCTCGATCGCTGATTTTTCTTTTTATGACAGTAAAATGTTTCGTAATAAAAAGCTGTCTACAAAATGGGTATTTGTCCAGCTGTTCAAAACATCTTTTACATACTAAAGATGTACATTGACACAGGTTTTTAAAAGTAAATTTCGGCGTCTTCATAGCACACGCCGCATTTTCTCATCCAAAGTTCTTGAAACAATACTGTTGGTATTAAACATAAAGAAATTAAAACTTATAAGCTGGCAAAGTTTTATTTAAAACTTAAGTACGTGTATGGTGCTTTTATAGCTTGATATAGGTAAACAGCTAGGCGTTGTCATAATCTAGCAAAGTACAAATATTTACAAGGTTAATGTAAACATATTCATCATTAGCAATAAATCCACATGTATTATTTTTCATCGTTGTTATTGTCTTGAAAGTAGTCTTTTATCGTCTTCAAATCTTCCTTCTCTGGCATATTTTCTGGTTTTCTTGTTTCAGCGCATTGGGTTTGTGATTTTAGTTCTGCATAAAAATATCCCTACTCAAATGAAATTAAAACATGACAGGCACTTGTTAACTTCCTCTGCTTCTTCGTCATTCCTTTCACTTAAAAGTTTGTCACTTAAAAAGTGCCTAACCGTTTTCATCGAAAATCCTTACATCAAGTTAGTCTTTCTGGCTTGCTTGCTCGATCGCTGATTATTCTTTTTATGACAGTAAAATGTTTCGTAATAAAAAGCTGTCTACAAAATGGGTATTTGTCCAGCTGTTCAAAACATCTTTTACATACTAAAGATGTACATTGACACACGCTTTAAAAGTAAATTTCGGCGTCTTCATAGCACACGCTGCATTTTTCCATACAAAGTTCTTGAAACAATACTGTTGGTATTAAACATAAAGAAATTATAACTTGTAAGCTTACAAAGTTTTATTTAAAACTTAAGTACGTGTATGGTGCTTTTATAGCTTGATATAGGTAAACAACTAGGCATTGTCATAATCTAGCAAAGTACAAATTTTTACAAGGTTAATGTAAACATATTCATCATTAGCAATAAATCCACATGTATTATTTTTCATCGTTGTTATTGTCTTGAAAGTAGTCTTTTATCGTCTTCAAATCTTCCTTCTCTGGCATATTTTCTGGTTTTCTTGTTTCAGCGCATTGGGTTTGTGCTTTATGTTCTGCATAAAAAATATCCCTACTCAAATGAAATTAAAACATGACAGGCACTTGTTAACTTCCTCTGCTTCTTCTTCATTCCTTTCACTTAAAAGTTTGTCACTTAAAAAGTGTCTAACCGTTTTCATCGAAAATCCTTACATCAAGTTAGTCTTTCTGGCTTGCTTGCTCGATCGCTGATTATTCCATTTATGACAGTAAAATGTTTCGTAATAAAAAGCTGTCTACAAAATGGGTATTTGTCCAACTTTTCAAAACATCTTTTACATACTAAAGATGTACATTGATACACCTTTTTAAAGTAAATTTCGGCGTCTTCATAGCACACGCTCCATTTTTCCATACAAAGTTCTTGAAACAATACTGTTGGTATTAAACATAAAGAAATTATAACTTATAAGCTCACATAGTTTTATTTAAAACTTAAGTACGTGTATGGTGCTTTTATAGCTTGATATAGGAAAACAGCTAGGCGTTGTCATAATCTAGCAAAGTACAAATTTTTACAAGGTTAATGTAAACATATTCATCATTAGCAATAAATCCACATGTATTATTTTTCATCGTTGTTATTGTCTTGAAAGTAGTCTTTTATCGTCTTCAAATCTTCCTTCTCTGGCATATTTTCTGGTTTTCTTGTTTCAGCGCATTGGGTTTGTGCTTTAAGTTCTGCATAAAAAAATATCCCTACTCAAATGAAATTAAAACATGGCAGGCACTTGTTAACTTTCTCTGCTTCTTCGTCATTCCTTTCACTTAAAAGTTTGTCACTTAAAAAGTGTCTAACCGTTTTCATAGAAAATCCTTACATCAAGTTAGTCTTTCTGGCTTGCTTGCTCGATCGCTGATTATTCTTTTTATGACAGTAAAATGTTTCGTAATAAAAAGCTGTCTACAAAATGGGTATTTGTCCAACTTTTCAAAACATCTTTTACATACTAAAGATGTACATTGACACACGTTTTTAAAGTAAATTTCGGCGTCTTCATAGCACACGCTCCATTTTTCCATACAAAGTTTTTGAAACAATACTGTTGGTATTAAACATAAAGAAATTATAACTTATAAGCTCACAAAGTTTTATTTAAAACTTAAGTACGTGTATGGTGCTTTTATAGCTTGATATAGGAAAACAGCTAGGTGTTGTCATAATCTAGCAAAGTACAAATTTTTACAAGGTTAATGTAAACATATTCATCATTAGCAATAAATCCACATGTATTATTTTTCATCGTTGTTATTGTCTTGAAAGTAGTCTTTTATCGTCTTCAAATCTTCCTTCTCTGGCGTTATTTTCTGGTTTTCTTGTTTCAGCGCATTGGGTTTGTGCTTTAAGTTCTGCATAAAAAATATCCCTACTCAAATGAAATTAAAACATGACAGGCACTTGTTAACTTCCTCTGCTTCTTCGTCATTCCTTTCACTTAAAAGTTTGTCACTTAAAAAGTGCCTAACCGTTTTCATCGAAAATCCTTACATCAAGTTAGTCTTTCTGGGTTGCTTGCTCGATCGCTGATTATTCTTTTTATGACAGTAAAATGTTTCGTAATAAAAAGCTGTCTACAAAATGGGTATTTGTCCAGCTGTTCAAAACATCTTTTACATACTAAAGATGTACATTGACACACGTTTTTAAAGTAAATTTCGGCGTCTTCATAGCACACGCTGCATTTTTCCATACAAAGTTCTTGAAACAATACTGTTGGTATTAAACATAGAGAAATTATAACTTATAAGCTTACAAAGTTTTATTTAAAACATAAGTACGTGTATGGTGCTTTTATAGCTTGATATAGGTAAACAGCTAGGCATTGTCATAATCTAGCAAAGTACAAATTTTTACAAGGTTAATGTAAACATATTCATCATTAGCAATAAATCCACATGTATTATTTTTCATCGTTGTTATTGTCTTGAAAGTAGTCTTTTATCGTCTTCAAATCTTCCTTCTCTGGCATATTTTCTGGTTTTCTTGTTTCAGCGCATTGGGTTTGTGCTTTAAGTTCTGCATAAAAAAACCTACTCAAATGAAATGAAAACATGACAGGCACTTGTTAACTTCCTCTGCTTCTTCATCATTCCTTTCACTTAAAAGTTTGTCACTTAAAAAGTGCCTAACCGTTTTCATCGAAAATCCTTACATCAAGTTAGTCTTTCTGGGTTGCTTGCTCGATCGCTGATTATTCTTTTTATGACAGTAAAATGTTTCGTAATAAAAAGCTGTCTACAAAATGGGTATTTGTCCAGCTGTTCGAAACATCTTTTACATACTAAAGATGTACATTGACACACGTTTTTAAAGTAAATTTCGGCGTCTTCATAGCACACGCCGCATTCTTCCATACAAAGTTCTTGAAACAATACTGTTGGTATTAAACATAAAGAAATTATAACTTATAAGCTGGCAAAGTTTTATTTAAAACTTAAGTACGTGTATGGTGCTTTTATAGCTTGATATAGGTAAGCAGCTAGGTGTTGTCATAATCTAGCGAAGTACAATTTTTTACAAGGTTAATGTAAACATATTCATCATTAGCAATAAATCCACATGTATTATTTTTCATCGTTGTTATTGTCTTGAAAGTAGTCTTTTATCGTCTTCAAATCTTCCTTCTCTGGCATATTTTCTGGTTTTCTTGTTTCAGCGCATTGGGTTTGTACTTTAAGTTCTGCATAAAAAATATCCCTACTCAAATGAAATTAAAACATGACTGGCACTTGTTAACTTCCTCTGCTTCTTCGTCATTCCTTTCACTTAAAAGTTTGTCACTTAAAAAGTGCCTAACCGTTTTCATCGAAAATCCTTACATCAAGTTAGTCTTTCTGGCTTGCTTGCTCGATCGCTGATTATTCTTTTTATGACAGTAAAATGTTTCGTAATAAAAAGCTGTCTACAAAATGGGTATTTGTCCAGCTGTTCAAAACATCTTTTACATACTAAAGATGTACATTGACACACGTTTTTAAAGTAAATTTCGGCGTCTTCATAGCACACGCTCCATTTTTCCATACAAAGTTCTTGAAACAATACTGTTGGTATTAAACATAAAGAAATTATAACTTATAAGCTTACAAAGTTTTATTTAAAACATAAGTACGTGTATGGTGCTTTTATAGCTTGATATAGGTAAACAGCTAGGCGTTGTCATAATCTAGCAAAGTACAAATTTTTACAAGGTTAATGTAAACATATTCATCATTAGCAATAAATCCACATGTATTATTTTTCATCGTTGGTATTGTCTTGAAAGTAGTCTTTTATCGTCTTCAAATCTTCCTTCTCTGGCATATTTTCTGGTTTTCTTGTTTCAGCGCATTGGGTTTGTGCTTTAAGTTCTGCATAAAAAAACCCTACTCAAATGAAATGAAAACATGACAGGCACTTGTTTACTTCCTTTGCTTCTTCATCATTCCTTTCACTTAAAAGTTTGTCACTTAAAAAGTGCCTAACCGTTTTCATCGAAAATCCTTACATCAAGTTAGTCTTTCTGGCTTGCTTGCTCGATCGCTGATTATTCTTTTTATGACAGTAAAATGTTTCGTAATAAAAAGCTGTCTACAAAATGGGTATTTGTCCAACTTTTCAAAACATCTTTTACATACTAAAGATGTACATTGACACACGTTTTTAAAGTAAATTTCGGCGTCTTCATAGCACACGCTGCATTTTTCCATACAAAGTTCTTGAAACAATACTGTTGGTATTAAACATAAAGAAATTATAACTTATAAGCTGGCAAAGTTTTATTTAAAACTTAAGTACGTGTATGGTGCTTTTATAGCTTGATATAGGTAAACAGCTAGGCGTTGTCATAATCTAGCAAAGTACAAATTTTTACAAGGTTATTGTAAACATATTCATCATTAGCAATAAATCCACATGTATTATTTTTCATCGTTGTTATTGTCTTGAAAGTAGTCTTTTATCGTCTTCAAATCTTCCTTCTCTGGCATATTTTCTGGTTTTCTTGTTTCAGCGCATTGGGTTTGTGCTTTATGTTCTGCATAAAAAATATCCCTACTCAAATGAAATTAAAACATGACAGGCACTTGTTAACTTCCTCTGCTTCTTCGTCAGTCCTTTCACTTAAAAGTTTGTCACTTAAAAAGTGCCTAACCGTTTTCATCGAAAATCCTTACATCAAGTTAGTCTTTCTGGGTTGCTTGCTCGATCGCTGATTATTCTTTTTATGACAGTAAAATGTTTCGTAATAAAAAGCTGTCTACAAAATGGGTATTTGTCCAGCTGTTTAAAACATCTTTTACATACTAAAGATGTACATTGACACACGTTTTTAAAGTAAATTTCGGCGTCTTCATAGCACACGCCGCATTCTTCCATCCAATGTTCTTGAAACAATACTGTTGGTATTAAACATAAAGAAATTATAACTTATAAGATGGCAAAGTTTTATTTAAAACTTAAGTACGTGTATGGTGCTTTTATAGCTTGATATAGGTAAACAGCTAGGCGTTGTCATAATCTAGCAAAGTACAAATTTTTACAAGGTTAATGTAAACATATTCATCATTAGCAATAAATCCACATGTATTATTTTTCATCGTTGTTATTGTCTTGAAAGTAGTCTTTTATCGTCTTCAAATCTTCCTTCTCTGGCATATTTTCTGGTTTTCTTGTTTCAGCGCATTGGGTTTGTGCTTTATGTTCTGCATAAAAAATATCCCTACTCAAATGAAATTAAAACATGACTGGCACTTGTTAACTTCCTTTGCTTCTTCGTCATTCCTTTCACTTAAAAGTTTGTCACTTAAAAAGTGCCTAACCGTTTTCATCGAAAATCCTTACATCAAGTTAGTCTTTCTGGCTTGCTTGCTCGATCGCTGATTATTCTTTTTATGACAGTAAAATGTTTCGTAATAAAAAGCTGTCTACAAAATGGGTATTTGTCCAGCTGTTCAAAACATCTTTTACATACTAAAGATGTACATTGACACACGTTTTTAAAGTAAATTTCGGCGTCTTCATAGCACACGCTGCATTTTTCCATACAAAGTTCTTGAAACAATACTGTTGGTATTAAACATAAAGAAATTATAACTTATAAGCTTACAAAGTTTTATTTAAAACATAAGTACGTGTATGGTGCTTTTATAGCTTGATATAGGTAAACAGCTAGGCGTTGTCATAATCTAGCAAAGTACAAATTTTTACAAGGTTAATGTAAACATATTCATCATTAGCAATAAATCCACATGTATTATTTTTATGCCCCCTTTTGAAAAAAGTGGGGTATATTGTTTTGCACATGTCGGTCGGTCGGTCGGTCTGTCTGTCTGTCGGTCGGTCGGTCGGAATACCAAATGGTTTCCGATCAATAACTTGAGAACGCTTTGACCGAGGGACCTCATACTTGGTATGTGTATTGGTCATCACCAGCAGATGAACCCTATTGATTTTGAGGTCAGTGGGTCAAAGGTCAAGGTCAGTGTGACCTTTACATGAAAAACGGTTTCCGATCAATAACTTGAGAACGCTTTGACCCAGGAACCTCATACTTGGTAGGTGTATTGGTCATGACCAGCAGATGAACCCTATTGATTTTGAGGTCAGTGGGTCAAAGGTCAAGGTCAGTGTGACCTTAACATGAAAAACGGTTTCCGATCAATAACTTGAGAACGCTTTGACCCAGGGACCTCATACTAGGTAGGCTTATTGGTCATGACCAGCAGATGAACCCTATTGATTTTGAGGTCAGTGGGTCAAAGGTCAAGGTCAGTGTGACCTTTACATGAAAAACGGTTTCCGATCAATAACTTGAGAACGCTTTGACCCAGGAACCTCATACTTGGTAGGTGTATTGGTCATGACCAGCAGATGAACCCTATTGATTTTGAGGTCAAAGGTCAAGGTCAGTGTGACCTTAACATGAAAAACGGTTTCCGATCAATAACTTGAGAACGCTTTGACCCAGGGACCTCATACTAGGTAGGCTTATTGGTCATGACCAGCAGATGAACCCTATTGATTTTGAGGTCAGTGGGTCAAAGGTCAAGGTCAGTGTGACCTTTACATGAAAAACGGTTTCCGATCAATAACTTGAGAACGCTTTGACCCAGGGACCTCATACTTGGTAGGTGTATTGGTCATGACCAGCAGATGAACCCTATTGATTTTGAGGTCAGTGGGTCAAAGGTCAAGGTCAGTGTGACCTTAACATGAAAAACGGTTTCCGATCAATAACTTGAGAACGCTTTGACCCAGGGACCTCATACTAGGTAGGCTTATTGGTCATGACCAGCAGATGAACCCTATTGATTTTGAGGTCAGTGGGTCAAAGGTCAAGGTCAGTGTGACTGTAAGCTGAAAAAAGGTTTTCTGATTGTCCATATTTTTTTAATGCATGCACAGATGATTGGGATTGATGTATAAATGTTTGTATAGAAATGATTTTCTTTTATGTTACTATTTTAGTTGGGCATTTATTTGCCTTCTTAAGTTATCATAAGTAAAGTGCATCTTATGCAATTTTGGAGAAAATTTGCCTCAAGCTCCTCTATCCACTAAGTGCCATGTTTGTTTCAAACTAAGATAGATGATCATCAAGGATATATTTTCTTCAGTAAAGTTTTAAAGTAAGAGTATTGTTCTGATATTTGTCTTATATAGTAGACAGTAGAAATTTATATGTCACTAAATGCATGAGTTGAAGTATCAGTTTTCAGTGAACATCTAGTTTAATTATGCCCCCCTTCGAAGCAGAGGGGTTATATAATTGCTTTGCACATGTCGGTCGGTCTGTTGGAAGACCAAAGCTTGTCCGAGTGATAACTCATCAATTCCCGGACCTATGGTCATCAAACTTGACATGAAGATTAGGTATGACCAGTAGATGACCTGCCTCATATGCATCCAATGACAAATCAGCTGTCATTTCAGTCCATGCATATTTCATTCAATTGTCCAAATATTTCTGGCAACTTGGCGCTCAGGGGGCATAATGTTTGACAAACATCTCTTGTTCATCGTTGGTATTGTCTTGAAAGTAGTCTTTTATCGTCTTCAAATCTTCCTTCTCTGGCATATTTTCTGGTTTTCTTGTTTCAGCGCATTGGGTTTGTGCTTTAAGTTCTGCATAAAAAAAACCTACTCAAATGAAATGAAAACATGACAGGCACTTGTTAACTTCCTCTGCTTCTTCATCATTCCTTTCACTTAAAAGTTTGTCACTTAAAAAGTGCCTAACCGTTTTCATCGAAAATCCTTACATCAAGTTAGTCTTTCTGGCTTGCTTGCTCGATCGCTGATTATTCTTTTTATGACAGTAAAATGTTTCGTAATAAAAAGCTGTCTACAAAATGGGTATTTGTCCAGCTGTTCAAAACATCTTTTACATACTAAAGATGTACATTGACACACGTTTTTAAAGTAAATTTCGGCGTCTTCATAGCACACGCCCCATTCTTCCATACAAAGTTCTTGAAACAATACTGTTGGTATTAAACATAAAGAAATTATAACTTATAAGCTTACAAAGTTTTATTTAAAACTTAAGTACGTGTATGGTGCTTTTATAGCTTGATATAGGTAAACAGCTAGGCGTTGTCATAATCTAGCAAAGTACAAATATTTACAAGGTTAATGTAAACATATTCATCATTAGCAATAAATCCACATGTATTATTTTTCATCGTTGGTATTGTCTTGAAAGTAGTCTTTTATCGTCTTCAAATCTTCATTCTCTGGCATATTTTCTGGTTTTCTTGTTTCAGCGCATTGGGTTTGTGCTTTATGTTCTGCATAAAAAATATCCCTACTCAAATGAAATTAAAACATGACAGGCACTTGTTAACTTCCTCTGCTTCTTCGTCAGTCCTTTCACTTAAAAGTTTGTCACTTAAAAAGTGCCTAACCGTTTTCATCGAAAATCCTTACATCAAGTTAGTCTTTCTGGGTTGCTTGCTCGATCGCTGATTATTCTTTTTATGACAGTAAAATGTTTCGTAATAAAAAGCTGTCTACAAAATGGGTATTTGTCCAGCTGTTTAAAACATCTTTTACATACTAAAGATGTACATTGACACACGTTTTTAAAGTAAATTTCGGCGTCTTCATAGCACACGCCGCATTCTTCCATCCAATGTTCTTGAAACAATACTGTTGGTATTAAACATAAAGAAATTATAACTTATAAGCTTACAAAGTTTTATTTAAAACTTAAGTACGTGTATGGTGCTTTTATAGCTTGATATAGGTAAACAGCTAGGCGTTGTCATAATCTAGCAAAGTACAAATTTTTACAAGGTTAATGTAAACATATTCATCATTAGCAATAAATCCACATGTATTATTTTTCATCGTTGTTATTGTCTTGAAAGTAGTCTTTTATCGTCTTCAAATCTTCCTTCTCTGGCATATTTTCTGGTTTTCTTGTTTCAGCGCATTGGGTTTGTGCTTTATGTTCTGGATAAAAAATATCCCTACTCAAATGAAATTAAAACATGACAGGCACTTGTTAACTTTCTCTGCTTCTTCGTCATTCCTTTCACTTAAAAGTTTGTCACTTAAAAAGTGCCTAACCGTTTTCATCGAAAATCCTTACATCAAGTTAGTCTTTCTGGGTTGCTTGCTCGATCGCTGATTATTCTTTTTATGACAGTAAAATGTTTCGTAATAAAAAGCTGTCTACAAAATGGGTATTTGTCCAGCTGTTTAAAACATTTTTTACATACTAAAGATGTACATTGACACACGTTTTTAAAGTAAATTTCGGCGTCTTCATAGCACACGCCGCATTCTTCCATCCAATGTTCTTGAAACAATACTGTTGGTATTAAACATAAAGAAATTATAACTTATAAGATGGCAAAGTTTTATTTAAAACTTAAGTACGTGTATGGTGCTTTTATAGCTTGATATAGGTAAACAGCTAGGCGTTGTCATAATCTAGCAAAGTACAAATTTTTACAAGGTTAATGTAAACATATTCATCATTAGCAATAAATCCACATGTATTATTTTTCATCGTTGTTATTGTCTTGAAAGTAGTCTTTTATCGTCTTCAAATCTTCCTTCTCTGGCATATTTTCTGGTTTTCTTGTTTCAGCGCATTGGGTTTGTGCTTTAAGTTCTGCATAAAAAATATCCCTACTCAAATGAAATTAAAACATGACAGGCACTTGTTAACTTCCTCTGCTTCTTCGTCATTCCTTTCACTTAAAAGTTTGTCACTTAAAAAGTGCCTAACCGTTTTCATCGAAAATCCTTACATCAAGTTAGTCTTTCTGGGTTGCTTGCTCGATCGCTGATTATTCTTTTTATGACAGTAAAATGTTTCGTAATAAAAAGCTGTCTACAAAATGGGTATTTGTCCAGCTGTTCGAAACATCTTTTACATACTAAAGATGTACATTGACACACGTTTTTAAAGTAAATTTCGGCGTCTTCATAGCACACGCCGCATTCTTCCATACAAAGTTCTTGAAACAATACTGTTGGTATTAAACATAATGAAATTATAACTTATAAGCTGGCAAAGTTTTATTTAAAACTTAAGTACGTGTATGGTGCTTTTATAGCTTGATATAGGTAAGCAGCTAGGTGTTGTCATAATCTAGCGAAGTACAATTTTTTACAAGGTTAATGTAAACATATTCATCATTAGCAATAAATCCACATGTATTATTTTTCATCGTTGTTATTGTCTTGAAAGTAGTCTTTTATCGTCTTCAAATCTTCCTTCTCTGGCATATTTTCTGGTTTTCTTGTTTCAGCGCATTGGGTTTGTGCTTTATGTTCTGCATAAAATATATTCCTACTCAAATGAAATTAAAACATGACAGGCACTTGTTAACTTCCTCTGCTTCTTCATCATTCCTTTCACTTAAAAGTTTGTCACTTAAAAAGTGTCTAACCGTTTTCATAGAAAATCCTTACATCAAGTTAGTCTTTCTGGCTTGCTTGCACGATCGCTGATTATTCTTTTTATGACAGTAAAATGTTTCGTAATAAAAAAAGCTTTCTACAAAATGGGTATTTGTCCAGCTGTTCAAAACATCTTTTACATACTAAAGATGTACATTGACACACGTTTTTAAAGTAAATTTCGGCGTCTTCATAGCACACGCCGCATTCTTCCATCCAATGTTCTTGAAACAATACTGTTGGTATTAAACATAAAGAAATTATAACTTATAAGCTTACAAAGTTTTATTTAAAACTTAAGTACGTGTATGGTGCTTTTATAGCTTGATATAGGTAAACAGCTAGGCGTTGTCATAATCTAGCAAAGTACAAATTTTTACAATGTTAATGTAAACATATTCATCATTAGCAATAAATCCACATGTATTATTTTTCATCGTTGTTATTGTCTTGAAAGTAGTCTTTTATCGTCTTCAAATCTTCCTTCTCTGGCATATTTTCTGGTTTTCTTGTTTCAGCGCATTGGGTTTGTGCTTTATGTTCTGCATAAAATATATTCCTACTCAAATGAAATGAAAACATGACAGGCACTTGTTAACTTCCTCTGCTTCTTCGTCATTCCTTTCACTTAAAAGTTTGTCACTTAAAAAGTGTCTAACCGTTTTCATCGAAAATCCTTACATCAAGTTAGTCTTTCTGGCTTGCTTGCTCGAACGCTGATTATTCTTTTTATGACAGTCAAATGTTTCGTAATAAAAAGCTGTCTACAAAATGGGTATTTGTCCAGCTGTTCAAAACGTCAATTACATACTAAAGATGTACATTGACACACGTTTTTAAAGTAAATTTCGGCGTCTTCATAGCAAACGCCGCAAAGTACAAATTTTTACAAGGTTAACATTTTTTTTTGTTCATCACCCATTTACATTTTAATTAGAACGACTGTGTGATAACATCCTATTAAATGGGCTATTTAGATCATACATATTTTGCTGCGGAAAAAATGAATTAACAGCTCATTTGCATATAGATTACCACATATTTATACGCTTCATTTGAATATAGATTATAACCGCGTATTAAACACTTCATTTACATATAAAGTATATTACAGTCATGTGACACTGTTTACATAAATGAACATTGCAAATCTCGCATCCATTCATTGTTTCTTTTCTTTGTTTCAAGAGGGCATGATACTTGCATGTTGACCTCTTGACAGACCTTTTCACATTCAAGTGGCCATCCACATTCTCAACAGCTATTCCAACACGGGGTCAGTTTGAAAGGGGTCAGTTTTCAAACGTTGATCTCTTGCGTTTGCTGAATCCAGCTATCAATTGGTTGATCAATTCCTGGCGGAAATCTAGATGAGTGAAGCGCTTCTTGTTGTTTAACCTTGATGATGCTTGTTTGAACAAAATAAATGAATTAACGATAGCACTATTCAGAACGAACCAAAAAAGATAGCGCCACCACTTTTTGGAGTCCCGGCTTACAGGGTACTTTGCTCGTAGCTGATCATGGAGATCCACTCTACCCATCGACTTATTGTAAGCCGCCATGCTGTGCGGTTGATAGAGATCCTACACTTCTCGTCCCATTCTCCGTGTGCACGCGCGTATGTCCTCTGGGTCAGAGAGGGAGGACAAGGTGTAAACAGGTTTTTGGTCCATCCAAACTGCTGCTGTGTGATTTGTATCCCCTTTTTGCATAATCTTATAGCCCCCCCCCCCCCTCACGTACATCCCTTGGCTTTTTTAAACCTGGAGGAAAGCCTTTCCTGTTAACACGTACAGTACAACATGAATATAACCTATTGACCACCAGATCTTCGGTTAGGGGCAATCCGGTAAAAAATAGTCAAAAAACACCCATCTAAACGTGTTTCTAATGAAACTTGTGAGTCGCTACACAACATGGTGTCCAAGTCCATGCTCACTACGGTTATTCTCCTTCCCAAGGTATATATAACTGCCTCAATGTTGTCTAATAAACAAATAACAGCCATGTAAACCATACCATCTTTATTGGTGTCAAATCGCTAAGAAGCTGAAAACAGACAATAGTTCTCATTTACATAGTGTTCCTAACAATATGTACTTGAATATTTTTAACAAAATCTAAGTTAACATAAAGAATTGCCATAAAAACACATTTGGTACGAACAGGTCATAGTCCGAAAGCGTACAAAAAATTATCGAGGAATTTTCATATGAAAACGAATTATTACAAACTGACACTTTGCTGAATTGTAAACTATACATTTATCTATCAAAATACACCAAAAATATGATAAAACTTACACTGTGCGGACTCTAAATGGACATTCAACATAAAAATCTTCTTTAACATGTGCGAAAACGTTTTACTTACGAATGAAAAATGAAACCAAAGATAAGACAACTACCACAAAGTGAAATTACCGGCAAGACAAAGCAGTTCGCATAAAATGCGAATATACAGTTCCATGACAGTATACTTCCAATTTGGCCAGGTACCTAGCGCATTGGGTTTGTGCTTTAAGTTATGCATAAAAAATATCCCTACTCAAATGAAATTAAAACATGACAGGCACTTGTTAATTTCCTCTGCTTATTCTTCATTCCTTTCACTTAAAAGTTTGTCACTTAAAAAGTGTCTAACCGTTTTCATCGAAAATCCTTACATCAAGTTAGTCTTTCTGGCTTGCTTGCATGATCGCTGATTATTCTTTTTATGACAGTAAAATGTTTTCTTTGACACAGTAAACGCCATATATGTTTCCCGAGGTATCTTCTATTGTAAACCTGGAAGGTATAATTTCCGGTTGTGTGCACATGCAGACAAAATGGTACATACTCTGCAAAAGAAAACATGATATTTGCGATATTTTATTGACTCTTTCAAATAAAACCTTAAAAAATTGAGATCATTTTCTGCCTTAAGCTCATTCGAAGTATGTCTTTTCAATTTGAAATTCTTCACGATAACACTATACTTCATACATTCATTAGCATTTTGATTGTAAATCGATGGGTTACTGCCAGAACCTGCTATCTACGTATTTTGAAATTTTTCAGGACACACATTTTTTTGTTTAAAAAAACTAAGAATCACTATTCAGATATTCAAACACAAGAACTATATTCTTATACATGTATTTTATTATACTAGATATATGTTGTAAAAAAATATGCAGTTATAGTGTGAATATTTGATAAAATTGTTTTGGCTCTCAAAAAAATTCCATTTTTACATGAGATACATGCTGCCATAACATTCTAACATCTCATAGCTGGTTTTGGCTTTTCATGAATTACATATTTAATTAAAAACATTTGTGCCAAAACAAGCTATGTAAAAATAGAATGTCTCCAAATGCAAAACAGTATGCCTTGAATCGGGCTAAAACATGCTAACTTAAACTATCAATGGTACTTTCTGTCTGAATCATAATTATCAAAAAGTGGCTGCTGTGATTATGCCAAAACATGGGATGTCTTATTTTGCCAGGATAATACTATGTCTTATTAACATTCAAACTACTGATGAAAGAGCTTAAATTCTTATACCTTTAATTGGCATTAACATTTTAAACGATATTTGCGGATTAAAAGAACACTGGTCCTTTTTGGGGATGTGAAATGATAAATTATAATTTTCATTGAATATTGATCTGTACTTGGACATCTTTACTGGTTCCCTGCTATCCGACTTACATTTCTCTACATACAGCTCATACATTTATGGTAAGGTCAGTTCTGGTCCTAGAAATTGCCTGTTTGTCTCCTTCCTTACATAGTGTCCACTTACTTTCGGAAATGTCTCGATATGCCTTTTTGCATAAGTAATTTGTTCAATGTCCAATTTGTTGTGTGGATCATGTTTTCCCCTTAAATCCTTGCCAGTAAAGTGTCCACCTTTTTTAGATTTCATTGCATGATCAATATATGCCTTGCCTATACACAAAATGTCTTCATGAAAAAGGATTTACAGATTTGATGCCTCGTGTCGTCAACTTCAAGTGAAAACTTTCTTGCGACTTGTTTCCTCTTTGATTTGGCTTTACCCTCATCATCTAAGTATGTCCGTGTATTTACTTCATCAATTCTAGCACACACATAATCCTTCTGTCGTTCGTAATTTCCTAATGCCCAAAATGACTCAAACAACTGTTGTCTCTGTTCTTGTGTTATTTTTGTTCCTCATTTCAGTCTGCATTTGCTACAAGCAATTGGCTGTAAAGCTTTAGCTGGCATGACCTTTCCTTCTGATGTTGTGTACTGTTCTCCAGATAACCGTAGCTGCTTCCGTACATTCTTTTTCCAGTTATGTGGAGTTGCTTTCCTTTTGCGAGTAAGCAACTTCTTCTATGGAGTTATATATACGGCTTTTTTCTTTGGTGTGGTAATTGTTTTACTGTTTATTTTGTTTGAAGGAAGTTGTACTTCAGGAATTTGCTCATCTTCAATATGATGGCATTCAGTTTCATCACAAGTGGCATCATGAAATTTAGTGGCAGTAAATACCTCTTGGGTTGGTAGGCTCTCTACACAGGCATCATAGTGCTCATAAACACCTGGTATGGCTATGTACGCCAATTTAATGTCATTGTTATTTTCAGACTCCTTTTGGCGACTGGGTTTTGGGAACACTTTAATTATCGGTTTATTATTATTTGAACACAATTTTAAGTTTTTCTTCATTTGAAAGGATAATGCCCTTTTTATCACAGCCTTCTTCCGCCTTGGAGTTGAATTGTTCACTGCTTCATTTATGACTTCTGCAAAAGTTTCTGTTTTCTTTGGAAAATAACTGCTACACGTTTTTTTTGGCGTTTGACACCCTGTGTTGACTTCAAAATTAAGTCTCTTTTTTGCTTGTATCTTTCTCTCCTTCACTCATTGATGATACGCATTTGTTCACCTGTTAAGCTTCCTCTTTCTTCTCTTTTCTTGAGACGCCAATACTCTCTTAATTTTGCAACTTTGTGTCTGGTTGAAGGTTTGTCAACTGAGGCTTTTGTTTTAAGTCGCTGTCTGTAGGCTCTCATTCTAAGTTTGGACTTTTCATTATAGCTTTTTTTCTTTTCTCCCGTCAAAGAGCGACGGTACTTTTTTTCTTCATACAGTCTTGCTTCTTGTAATCTTCATACCTTGCTGTTTCACTTTTCAGTCTTTTTCTATACTCTTCATAGTAATCCTTTGCCGATTTTTTAGGTCTTTCTGGAATTTTCTCACTTTTCTGTCTAAGATTCACCCTCAGTGAATACCTGAAATTAACACAACTAATAAAGGACAGGAATGAGATGCATCTAGCAGCTTTGTTGATAAAAAGGAGCAATCTTTAATGAAAATAGTCAAAATACTATTAAAAGCAGACGACAAGGTCAAGCGGGACACACCACATACAAAACAAACAGCCTCCCAAACAGCACAAAAACAAGTTCATTCTCAAAACAGTTCAAGCAGACCAAGATCAAATGCCATGTCCCTGACTCACTGATTTGGCATCTGATCTGGGTCTACACTGTTTGAAACTTGCAAAAATCAATGCTAGTGTGTACTCTACCTTAGTGACTAGTTTGTACCATAAAATATGCACAATATTCAACATAGCATCAGATATTTAGGTCTACACTGTTTGAACTGTCTTAATGTTTGAAATCCCATAACAGCGCTCAACCATACTGGTACACGTATTCTTGTTGGCGGAATATATATACCTGGATTCTTGAAACTGGTCTGGCTCAGCCATGATTTTGCATAGATCAGAGGAGAATAAACATCCCCTGCAATTATTTAACAAGTACGTTTGAGTCAATGTTACATCCCATAATTACAAAGCATGCTCTTATGATTATACCAATACACAAGCGGTCATAATCATAGTGTAAGCTATTTACTGCATATAAGATGTTTACAGCTCATTAATATCAATTTAATAACCTTCTCAATATAAAAAAAGATTAAATCTAATTTGTGATGAAGACGTAACAAAGACGCACATGTTGGTGTCAATGTTACATCTATAATAGGAATAAATAGAACTCAAATTTATTGATAAATATACAGCACTAATACTTACTAAAATACAACTCATGAATGAAAAAGAAAGTGTGGCAAGTCATGGGGACATGTGAATGTTTCATTAAGTTTTAGAGATTAGAAGTATAAAAGATGTAACATTGACTCACATGTGAGTATCTGCTCGTAACATTGACACAACATTGATGTCAGTGTTACACCAAAAAGTGACAACATTTATTTAAAAGAACATGTTTAACTCCTGTCAACAAAACACTCTGAAGTAAACTATTTATCATTGGACAATTCAATTTATTGCATTTCAAGTTTACAATTAGCTTAAAAATGTACAAACTGTAAATTTGTAACCTTGACCCACATTTTACCAATTACAGTGTAACAAAGACAACATTTTTTACGTCAAGTTACATCTGAATTAAACTATTTTTGTGTCAATATAAAATATATTTTGAGACTTTGGGGAAATTCTTTTAAAGAAACAACAACATCCATAACTAAAAAAACACCAATGAATCATTCATCGATGTTAATGAACATTTGTCCATCAGATGTAACGTTGACACTTGTTTTATTTCTGAAATTTAGCAGTCTACGTTACGTCTTTGACAAATTTTACTTTTATTACAAAATATGTCGTCAATAATCATCACCATGGAATCGATACTACAAAAGAAGATGTTTTTGAACTGTACATAGATATAAACTCCACTCGATAGGGTCAAACGAAAAGAATCTAACCAAAAAAACGATTTTCAAATCCAACAATATTTTTCCGACGAGATTCTGCTCGAAGGAAACGACATTGCTTCGTTTACGGATGCTTTACACGATGTTATTCTAATTGTAGATCAATAAAACATTATTTCCCACACAATACATACGGTATCGTTACCTACACTTATTGGTAATGTATATAAAAATCGGTTTTTATCAACAACTAATGCGAATTTAGACGCAACATATCTTGCCGAGCCCACCATGTTCATTACGACGGCCATTTTGGTTGGAACTGTACACGTGGGACGTTTATGTGTATTACGTCATCAATCCTTGCAGTCTCATGTACAATCGGTACAGGCTAATTCCTGCATAGTCGTTTGATTGTAGAATATCCCAACATTTTTCCAGTCTTCGAGAAGTAACAAAAATTGACTCGATTGAAGTCCCCGGAAAATATGGTGACTAAGCTTTCGTTTTGGTTTTGTACTTGCGAAAAACGATGTTATCAAAGTATTATTAAATTTAGATGTGATAAAATATCGTAGAAAATAACTTCAATGGGACAATATTTTGACAGGTAATTGATGTTTTAGTAGACGTAACAAAATTGATACCATTAGTTACGTCTCATTTTTTTCATTTTTTTCTTGTCCAAAATTCATAAATGCAAAGCAAAAAATGATCGAAAAAGGTTTCACAGCACACACAAATATATCAATATAGTTAAATAACTGTGATTTCAAAAAATAAAAGTTAATTCCTATCAAGTTATTATACCTTATTGCTTAACTCGATTTTTTTTTGTAAAAAAAAGTGTCCAATTTTCGCTTTATTAATGCTCATTAAATATCAAGGCAATTTCCTAAAAAAAATATAACTAGACCGAAATGATTCCAATTTATGGCACAATTTATTAAATAAAATGCATGCAACCAAAACATTCAGAAAATAAGAGAAAATTGAGAATATTTGTCAACTCTTCAACTTCTGTTGTCTGCGCAAGTGATTGGGAAAATTCTTTGAACAATTTTGCCATGTCTCATTGATGTCATAATTCTTTCTTCTTTCCGTCACTCTTTTACTAATTGGTATGTATTTGCAAACAGATATTTGTGAAACCCAATAGTTATCAGGTATTCATTGTATCTTCACAGTTCTCCTGTTTCATCATTTCAGAATCTTGACAGGATTGAACTTTGATTATGCGTGAACCTTGAGTTGTTATGGTGTTTTAGGCACCGACAGTTTTATAGGTAAAGCGGTCAACTTTTGCGATCTTCCTGTGTTTGTAAAACTGCTTTTTAGATATAATAGCATTGCAAAACGTGCGTGTTCCATCTTCTGTGCTTCTTTGATTCCTCTCACGACGCAATTTTGATGAGTTTTTCCCATTCTTCAGGAGTGTGATATTGGTCTCATAAGTACAATGTTTACGCAATTTTGCATGTTCACTGGTTTAATTTCGGTGAGGTGGCCTATTAATGGCCGTTATCTTCTTTTCTCATCTATGACAAGTGTTGAAATGGCTCTTTCAATTTGATGTTCCACAAAATGGACAAGGTCACTTACTCCTGTTTAAATGTCTAGAACAGTTATAGTACATTCAAGAATAGTTCTAGTACAAATGTACCAGAACTGTTCTTGAACAATTCCATGTATGTTCTTGAACACTTACAGAATGGATCTACAACATTAAATAGCACTCTTTGTAGAACAACTGGTTCTACAAATGTTCCAGAACAAAAGTTATGTTACAGTTCTAGAACCATCTAAATTGATTCTACAAATGTTGGAGAATAATGTTATTTAACAGTTCTAGAACAAGTGTTACCTTACAGTTCTAGAACACTGCCAGAAGGGTTCTACAATTTTAATGGCACTATTTGTAGAACAATTGGTTCAACAAATGTTCTGGTGGTTCTACCAATGTTCCAGAACAAAGTGTTACCATTCTAGAACTATCCAATTTCACAAAAGTTCAGCAACTATAATATTTCCAGGTTACGATGGTAATCTTTAATTTTTCTATGAACATTCTGCACATTTGTTCTGAAGTGGTAATATATACATTATATCAAAGCTGTTTGTAATTTAGCTATTTTAAGGATGTTATGATAACATTACACCATCATATTTTTAAACATGGTATTTATTGTACTTTAAGATTAGATGATACAGATTGTGGCACACCTGGCTTCTACTAGTATCCAGCCTTTGCCTCCTCTTATCACTTTCAGAATATTGTCAAACTTTTTAACATAAATGTCTTTTGTTACTTGAGGACATATTGTTTAAACAACTGTTTCAACAAAATTAACTTTCTTTCATCCAAAGCTGGCTATGGGCCATTTTTTCCTGCATGTACTGTTTTTGTCCCTTGACGGTTGCACGTGATAAGTTCTTTCTGAGAAAAAAAATGCGTTAACCGTCTCTTCATCACCAAATTGACATAGTCAGCCGGAATATGGGCAATGGATTTCAGTGCACTTTCCAATTCCATTTCTGCTGTTGTTGCCTCCACCTCGGACTTCACCCTCTGCACCCTCTGATCGTGCCTCCAAGGTCTGAGCGCGTTTTTTTCAGAGCCTTTAGCTCTTTTTCCAGTTGATCAATCTTCCTTTTGTTGAAGAATAGAATAAATATAAATTGGTAGCAGTCAAATGCAAACATTGATTTTCTTTTGGGTACAAAAAGGTCCATGCTGTAAAGTTTAAGTTATGTCATACATTTTGGAGTTTATTGGAAAATATGCAAGTGTTCCATATAATGTCGCCCCGGTATATTTGTTAAATGCATATGGCAAAACAAGAGAGCAGAGGAGTAAATATCAACGCTCAACTATTTAAAAAAAAATTAAGTCAAAAAGGGGCACAACTCAGTAATGCCCCTCGCCAGTCATGTGTGTATTATAGCCAGCAACAAGTCTACCAAGTTTCAAATGAATTTCCACTTTTCAATATCTCCGTTGGTTCCAATGTTTCTTTATTGTGAAGATGATATATTACGAACATAATTTTGAAGTTTTGAAATCAATGCTATTCCACATAGTTTTATTATTTTATTTAGTCAAACCATGCTGAAACTTGTTCAAGCCAATGAATGTTGACCATCGCTGTGGTAATAGATATCCAAATATTGGCTTTTAATACTGTTTAATGGACTGTGATATAAGAATATTAGCAAAATATTATGTTTAATTGTTCACATTATATAATATCATAATTATACACATTATACATTATTTGCTCACTTGTAGGGTTTTTTGTATGATTATAATTATCAAGAAATTTCTAGTTGTAGTTGTGTCCCTTAAGCTTTCAAAATAATTTACATAATTGCCTGTAACCATATTAAAAAAATGCTTTAACCAAACATAAACACTCATAAACACTCATTTATGCTTTTCTTTCCCATCATGACTGTGCATATATATGTGGTGCCTGGCCTACACTGATTCACGGCGTAATTGCAAAGTAGGCTCAACGTATGGTTATACTTAATAGAATGACGTCACGACACAGTCGCATACAAAGTTTCCTGAACATTAACTTTACAAACAATAAGTCCAAGTCTAATATGCCTTTTGTATGCAGTTATATTCAGTTTAAAAAGGTTGTTTCTGTAAAACCTTCCTATGCTATAATGAAACTGCTCTACCAATAAAGGCCGGGCATTGTTGATCATGTGCTCACCAAAAAAAAATATTAAGGTTTGTTCTTGCCACTTATTTTCTACTTTTACTCACGTTCCTAAATTTTGCAAATGTTGGTTAAACCCTTGATGGATGGGTGATGCAGTCACTCTTCCGTTTACATCAGTAACATTTGAATGATTTAGATTCTTTAAATTTGCTATGCACATTGATCATTGGGGTCCGTGGGTAAAAAGTCAAAATTTGACAGAATTCTAGTTTGTGTCAATTAAAGCAAAAACACCCATATAATATTTTGAGTCATTAAAGCCCACTCATTCAAGGAAAATGTATTTGCATTATTTTCTTTAGAGGGAAAATAAATGTGTTTTAAACCAATTGTATTCATTACAGATATGGTATGTTTATTGCATATTTATAATATCATCTTGGTACTATTTCCATTTATATTTTATAATTTTGTTGATTCCATGTTGATGTTTTTCACTGAATTGCACATACTAGTATGTAAATGTATTTTTTATAATGTTGCATGATGATCCTATATAGATGTGTTATGTATGTTTGGTTGATCATGCTGTTCAAATTATGTTTTAGTATGTGTTTGTTTAGTAATCGTATGTTAATAAATAATAAAGTATTTAAAGACTGTTACATATTGTTGCTGTTTTATATTAAATTGGCCATAAATTATGAAACGATAAAGGTATTCTTTTGAAATATACTTGTATCTGTTGAGCAAGTTTGTTTTGATTGAACTTCATGTATGAATGCTGTAACATTGATCTGAAAAAGCATGCATCGAACGAAGCACCCGAGGTATTGCGCCTACATTCATGAAACTTCAAAGGAATGTTGGGCAGCATAGGCTGCTGTGCACTTGTCGTTTCTTTGACACTTTATCGGTCTTATCAAGATCAATTGCCTTTGACTTGCAAAAAATTATCTGAAAAACACCAAGCACCAAATTTTTATCCTAATGGGTTCTAAATGTACATGTATGGTCCTATTCGAGAATATAATTGTTTTTGGGATCACAATGTTAAAAGGTCAAGATGACCTTAAGATGAAAAAAATGGTTGACCATTCAAGAACTAAAAAACACTGTTTGTCATGACAACTACAATGTATTTGATAACACCTATTGATTTTGTGATGGTAAGGTCAACGGTCAGGGTCGCGGTAAAGGTCGCAGTGACTGCCTGGTAAAAAAGAAACAGTTTCCGCTTGAAAAGTAAAGAACCCTTGCACCAAGGAACTTCATACTTGAAGAGAAGTATTGCGCCAAATAACATAATTCTTAGAATGCAAGTTGGTCGTGACTAGTTGATGACCCGTATGGATATAAGGATCAGTAGGTTTAAGGTCAAGGTCGCGGTAACCTTTAGGTGACAAAATATGTTTCCCCTTTATAACTAAAGAACGCTTGCACCCAGGAATTTTAAAATTGATATACGAATTGGTCATGACTAGTAGATGACCCCTATTGATCCCTAATGATATTTGTAAAGGTTGGCCATAGGTCAAGGTCACAGTGACCTAGATGAAAAAAACAACAGTTTCCAATTATAAATTCCCCAAGACCCACCAGGACACAGAAATGGTGAAATGTTATGCTTTGGAAATGCTAACATGATCATTTGCGAATGTAACCAACATTCCTGTAAGGTAAAGTATTGCTTCGTTGCTTGTTCACGCATATCACATATAGCCACAGTCATATCTATTTGGGGGTATACTGCCATTTAAATGCGTATTATATTTTTTCAATGAGTATGTGAGGAATAAGAAACCTACTTTTCTATCTTTTTAGGATTTAAAATTATCAGAAAGAATTAATAAAAGCTTTTATATGATGTTAGATAATAAGCTTGCCTCAATTATGACATCACAAATTTTACGGTTTTTTAGCCTTGTATACCATGATAAACGATTTTTGTTATAAAAGTTAACATTTACTTTTGCAAGGTAACTTAGTTTGACGAAAGTCTTTAAAAACAAAGATACTATTTAATTGCACATGGTATGGACACTAGGCAGTGTATATGTAAAGTATATTTTAAAAACTAACCAGCATATTCAAAAGTTTAGAAAATGTGCGCGCACTGTTGCCACTTACACAATCATTTGTGTCAAAGTGTTTACATTAAAACTCCAAAAGAGTATTTTAAAGGAAGGGGGAATTTACCTGGTCACGTCAAAGGCTATGAATCTATTCTAACTAAAGACTTCTTTAAAGGCAATCACTGAACCAACACAAGACCCTCATGTTTTTGAGTTTTTTTTATTTTGACGTTGTCCATCCTCCCTTCCGAACGTCCGCCCGGAACCATTATATTGGTAGGGATTAGTCGAATAATGTTCAGACAGAATATTCCCCTGCCTTGATGAAATTTAAACTGCTTGCAAAAGTGGGTCATATTGGTTCACAATCTAGGTTGCTAGCTCAAATCTAAGAAACATCTTTAAAAAAATCAATAGAGACATCATATTTGGTCCAATTTTCATAACATATGTGTCCCTTTTTAAACTCTTGGACAGGGTAAGAGCTTGGTCGCATGTGATAAGAATATAGGTCATGGGGTCAAATCTTAGATTTTCAAAAAGAACCATGTTTTGGTAAGGATTAGTTTGATCGTTTTCAAACTTGGCAGAATTACTCCTTCATCAAGTCTCAACTGCTTGCAAGAGTGGGTCACATGGGGCCAAGAACTAGGTCACAGGGTCAAATATAAAAAATCATTGGAACACACTAGAGACATAATTAGTTATTATTATATGTTGGACACTATTAATCATAATAAATAAGAAAGTTTCCTCTTGACAAACTCTAGGACAATTCAAAGCTAGGTCAAACAAGATAGAAATAATAGGTCACTATTTCAAATCTTCGATTTTTTGTCTGCACAAAATGTTTCCCTTGATGAAATATAGTGCATTTTCAAAGAGGATCACATGGGGTTAATAATTAGGTCACTAGGTCTAATCTTAGAAAAGATATGGGAGATAAACATAGAGGCAACATATCTGGCTAGTTTGATACTTGGTTATAGGAGGTTAGAAAAAAAGGTTAAATAGGTTTGAAATATCATGT
Source organism: Mya arenaria (assembly GCF_026914265.1). Taxonomy (NCBI): domain Eukaryota; kingdom Metazoa; phylum Mollusca; class Bivalvia; order Myida; family Myidae; genus Mya; species Mya arenaria. The sequence continues at coordinate 60,623,840 of NC_069129.1, forward strand.
CCAGAACCAAGTTTTAGTATTTATTGGTCAAACTGTGGGCCGGATATTCCCCTTGATGAATTATTGGTCAACTTCAAAAGTCAGGGTCACATGAGGTCAAAATCGAAGTCATTATGTCATTTCTTACAGAAATTTGGGGAAAATTTAGGCAAATCCACTCCAATCTTTACAAAACTTAACCAGAATATTTGCTTACATGAAGTCTTGGATAAGATTGAAACTACCCATATTGGATCAAAATCTAGGTCACTAGGTCAAAATTGTACAAAAACTTGTTAACATTTCTATGGGTATATTTTTGCACTATTTCTGGTCAAATCTACATAAAGCTTAATCAGGATATTGCCATGATATATTGTATAAGTTTGAAACTGGTTAACATTCGGTCAAATCTTAATACTTCACGTCATACAAAATTTGTTTATTTAAAGCAAGGGTACATCATTTTTCAGCCTTATTGCATGTTTGGTGGGGTCACTAAGGCAACAAATTTTAACATTGTGGCTCGATAAACTGACATGCTTATTTTGACATCGTACAAGTGATATCTATTTTGATAAAATCTCAGGATAGTATTAAATGATTCTAAACGAACAGGGAATGAATAACTACTCCACCATTAAATGGCACTGTTCCCTGAATAATGGAGTTCCACTCGGTGACAAACTGCAGTTGAAATGAGGGTTTGTCCCTAAAAAGCATTCACCAGCCACAATGTGTTAAAAAAACCTCAATAGACGAAGGCAACTTGTTGATAAAGTTATATGTGTACGCATGTACTGACTGAATCATTAACGTCTTTAATACTAAAAGAAAAGAACACAAAACACAAATTGTAAAATTTCATAGTTTTATTTGAGAAAGATTTGGATGCAAAAAGAGTTGATGCTTATAATACAACATCATGAGCAAGAATGGTAGGGTACATGTATATCACAGGATATCACAGACAGAGTAGGGTACATGTATATCACAGGATATCACAGACAGAGAGTGGAAGAGAGTGACACAGATTCTCTAACAGGTTACAAATAACACTGACATTTACTTGTGTTAACAAATATTGTTTACAGTTGTACCATATTGCTTCGACTTCCTTCCTTGTCATTCTTCATTAATTAACATGACTCTGGTTGTTATTCCACCATTCAATTGCCCAAAGAAGGGAGAATACTTTATCATAAATAATGGCATTTGGTTTTATAATCCAATGTTTTATATGACCACCTATGGTAGACAGCTTCCGCCAAATGACCAGGCAAAGCTAAGATACCAATTAAGAAATGTTAAGAAAATATTGTATGAGAATGGAAACCAGGAGGTAGAACTTCTACTGTGCAGTAAGTTAGTCTACCATGTAATAAGTTTTGTACAGATAATTATCAACTATATTCACTTATACGCAAGCCAATCACCAATATGGTACAAAACAGTTACTGCACCAACCACCCAGATGATTGAAATAACACAACTTGTGCTTCATGCTCCTGTATAATGCCAATAACTTGGTAGTGGTTAAAGAAACTATTACTAACATAACATACATGATTTTAACCATTACATAACATGATATATGATTTAAATGCATCAACATCGGGATATGGTTGGCACTTTTTCAGAACTATTATTATCACAATCAGCTGTTTTATAAAAAATAAAAAAAGTTACCTCACATAATTCTTGGCACAGTTGCTTATTTTAAATAATGTATAATTTATGCATACAGTACAATTTTTTATCAATATTTTGATATATTTTAAAGGATATGTACACAGTATAAAAAATGTAGCAATAACTTATAACAATGATAAGAAATCCTTATGTAGAATGTAATACTTCATAGTAATGCTTGTTAACAATATACCCTTTCATAAATATACAACTTTTATTTGAAGAGTATTACAATGGTTTTAACAAACAAAATGACATCAAAATGTGTGAGAAAAATACAAATGTGTGAAATGAGAAACACTGGAACTCACAGGGGATGGTTCCCAACTCACTGGGTATGGTTCCAATAAAGATCTTAGGCCAAATATAAATTAATTGCTCGATTTTCATCCATTTTTGTTTTGTTTTCTAAGATGACTGTTTCATCCTTTAATATTTGAGCTTTTTTGAATTAGGGACCATATACATGTGTTTCTAGGTGAACCACGGACACCACCATAATAATTCTCTTTTCTTTTACATGTGATCGTTTACTTCGACACCAGCTGGTATGAAAATTGGTACACACCGTTCCCAAGCAGAACCCGACCAATACGCAAATACATGATAAACCAGTTCAACAGTTTTATTTGAGTCAACAACATTTAAGGAGGCGGAAAATAGAAGGGGCGGGCGGGGATGAAAATCTTGCAATTTATCAATAATGGTCTTAGTCAATTTAAGTTAAAATTGAAATTATGTAAGTGTCATAGTTTCATTGTCTTTCAATAATAAAATTAAAAATTAACTAAACTAAGGATATAAAAAATCAATGTGTTGCCATTTGTGACGTTCCTGATTAATGAAATTACGACCAAAATACTTCATTGAAATGTCTCAGCTCTTGGGGATATGAAAATGAAAACTATTTTTGAAATAACAGCACAACATTCATTATTCTACCCATAAATCAGACTATTACATTAAATCAAAATAGTTTGAATAATAACATGTAAACTATCATAATAATCATAATATTATAAAATCACAGAACAGACAAACAACACCATCTTACAGAAAAGGAAGGTCACTCGATCAAAATGACACCTTAGGATGAACAAGCCTAAATTCTTATACTATTGCTTCCATTCTACCAAAGCGTAAGCTCAGATTTAAGCATGTGACCAGTGTACTGGCTCACAGGCTTGGGCTTATTTCAATTATCATTTATTTACTTTTATAATCTGTGCTATCTCTTTGTTTTACCATTCTCAATGATAAGTTGAACATTTTGAGAGGAACAATGAAATGCAGATGGTATATAAATAAAGCATGTACACATGAGAGTGTTATTACCCATAGTGCCATAGTGCAGGATGTCCTGTGAAGGCCACAAATGAGCAATATGAATTCATTAACATGACAAGCAGGAAAAAGGTCTATAGTTTATCTGTGAGTCTGTCATTTTTAATCATCATGCAAAATAGATTTTAGGTAAGAACACTTTAAAGCTATTGAAAGTATCCCTTTGGACATTACACACCTTGGACACTGTCATTCAGTTTTAAGATATGAAAAACCTTAACATAGTGTTTCCTGACCATTTCATTAAAGCGACACTCTAATTCAAAATCAAGACATACACATGCATAACAAACATACATTAACTACTTACAAAATAATGCATTTATGGAAAATGTTAATTATTGATAACAAGATTTTTACCTTGTATTTAATTGCAGAAAGCGCAAAAATATTAAATGATTGGTGAATGTTAAAAGATTTACTGTGGTCTACTATAGTCTCATAAGTTAAAATACCGTGTTTTATGCTTATTTCTTTCAAATTAAACTTGATATTCTTCATATGAACCATTGGTTTCGACATTTATTAATCCTTTTTGGAATATCAAAACAATACTATTAATTGTGGTAAATCTATTTTAGGAGTAAGAGTGCATCTTTAAGCAATAAAGCCTATTTTTGCCTGTTGTGACTCAGTTTGGGACTCACTGATGCGTATTAACAATCAAATGAATGGTTTTACACACTTTACACATATTATACAGGTATTAAGGTATTATGTTCATAAAAAAATGATTTGTAAAGCTGCACTAAATAATACTTCAAAAACAATATAATATACATTTTAAAAAGTATTGCAGATTGTAGATAAAAAGCTTGAAAGGGGTAAAATCTAGTAGAAAACTTTGAAAACCGCTATGTGGCACACTGTGACCATATTTGGCACACGAAATATCGATAAATCACAAGAAATAAAACACTACTTATTTTCTACAATCACAGAATATTTCTGCATTATTTGTTTTATATCACAGCCTCACATGTTTCCATAGTCCAACAGCTGAGCCTATGCTGCCATGAGATGGATCCCCTTATCTACATGTATGTGGCGAAGCATAGACAACAGAGAGGCTGCAAAACACTACTTATGCCTGTACTGGAAGCTACCACGTAGGTAACAGTAACAGTTGCTTTATTATATAATGAAAATTCATTATTACCTTGCTAAATGATTACTTTCACTTTTTATTCATATTTGCTATTGGCTGCTTTTAAGGTAACTGCCTTTGAACTTTTATCTGATTGGCTGTTCCTTCGTGGGGGGGGGGGCAGTATAAACATAAAATATTTTTCATGGTTCTTCATTTCTTCATTCGTACAGTTTTCGTCAAGTTGCAAGTTTGTGTTTGAAAATTATGCAACTTGACTATACTTGATTATCCATTACATACTATTCATAATGAACAGGTGTTCATGTTATTTATTTACATGTTTCTTTTACTTTATTTTGAATTAGGGTAAGAGTAATTGTCAAATGGTCACCTTCTTCTTTGGTATGAGCAAAACAATAATTGGTCTTTAAAGGTGTTTGCAAACTCACTCTGCTCACGCCAGCCTGTATGCTCACTGACCCTCACGTAAAATGCCTACCAATTCCATTACTATTCAGCTTGCAAGAACTTATTAACGCCAATGTAAAGTAGATTATAAATTTAACATGTGTTGCTGATGTTGATCACATCCCTTGAACTTATGCATAGTACAAGTATCTTGAACCTGGGTGATGTAGAACTCAAAAAAATAGTTCACAAGTACATGTATCATACAAGTATTGTTTCGCAACCTCTCCTCTGTGTCTTCATGCTATGTTTTCACTGCAAGTAGTCCTCACTTTTAATATCAATTTTATCCTTATCACTAACCACTGACTGCTCATCGTCTCTGTGAACACTTAACTCCTCAGTTGTACCCTTTTCCCCTCCCTGATTCTCACTTGTATTTCTTCCATCAACATTCTCCTCATTTTCTGATTCAGTCACTGCATTATCATTGCCATTCAGAACAATGTCTTTATTTTCACCAGTTTTAACATTTTCTTCATTTCCTTTATATTCAACATCTCTATCTGGCATATTCGCCTTAATGTCAGTTTCACCGTCCCTCTCATTTCCATCTATTGCATTTGTTGTCTCCCCTGGTTCGGTACTCTTCAATCCTCCATCCATCTTCTCCTCCTCCTTCCAAGTCTCATGATGAGTCACCTCCCTGCTGTTGCCATTGACAACTGAGCTCTTCTCACTGTTCTCTGCCCCTGTCCAGCCTACGAGGGGACTCTTCCCTCTCGCTGAAGGTTTCGGTTGCAACACTTTCTGGCTTACCAAGATTTGAGGCTGAAACCACAATAACATATTTACTAGGGATGCAAACGAATATTAGAATATTCGATCCAAAGTTTGATATTCGAATGTCAAAATAGGTATTCGAATATTCGATGTTTTTGTTGAATTAATAAACTAATATACTTTTTGCCTACGACTGTCATCTTCGTCTGTCTTGTTTTTACAACGATGGACCCCTAATGCCATAGGTGTGAACTTGATGACACTATACACGCGTCATATCGGATATATCGCCGGGAACTATAAACAGTCCCCGTAATTTTGCATTTACTGGCTGTTAGACAAGTGAAATAAAACACATTCCAATTTTTTTGGTGTAGTTTTCTATAAATATATTTTGTAAACATCAATCCCAGAAAGAGGTTGCAAGTCCCACGTTGGCGCATATCGTCATTTAACCGGGAAAAACGCAATTCCCTGATCTAATTTTGCATTGTTTACAAAAATGAACGCAAAGGAATTGGTACAATTCGTGTTTTTTTGTTAAAGATATATCGCTTTTTCTTCGGATATATTTTGAAAATGGGGAAATTCAAAGGCTAATTTTTGGAACTATTAGGGTCCGTCGCGTGTACCAAATACGACCAGGAAGGGTAACAGGGCCCCCGCTATTACGTTAGTGAATAATAATAGTTTACTACAATTCTTAAAGGTTCATTTTGGTGTTTGAATATTCGATCGAAAGAATTACCGAATATTCGAATATCACTTTTGCCATTCGTTTACATCCCTAATATTTACAATAACTGTTGTTTGATAATTTTTCCAAGTGAACTGTATGCAGTTAATCAACCTAAATGGCTGCAATTTCAAAAACAGATCAAAGACTGAGAAAGTTTAAATTTTATGATTTTTAACATTAAAGTTATTGTTTCTAAACTTTTAACTCTTCTAAAAAAATTAACAGCTTTGAAACCCTTTGACAATGATGCATAATAAGACAATGATGCATAATGAGACAATGATGCATAATAAAAATGCTATGCAACTTACATCTTTATTTTCTTTATGTCCATTCTCAGAACCCAGCTGCCTGACTGTAAATAATGAAAAAAACACACAATAACTTTTGAAATTATAGCGTTATTTTTTAAAAAAGAAGATATTTCTTCAAACCATATATCTTCAAGCCCAAAAACCCCACTTTGAGTATTAAAGTGTTTGTCTATTATAGTATCACCCATCTAAATTTAAAGGGCCAGTTCTTAAGTCTAATGAAAAATCTCGAACAATGAACATCTTTACTCCTGACTCCTATCCAGTATATGCCAGTGGCTGGGCGAGAAGGCAATGGTTACCCATTATTTCACTAGTTGCTGGGTCAGCAGCAAGTCAATTCAGAACAAGACCCTAGTGAGGCCTGCACCTTGACCTTCTTGTCCTTAGGCAGAAGCATCAAACCACTAAGCCAATGACATATACAGATAACAGTAGAATAATCTTCATCTTAATATTTCAGTTTCAAACAGTGGTTAGAAGCTCGACTGTTTTTTGAAGAAATAAAGTTGAGTTATTGTCATAGCCTTGGCATCACTTTCTGTGACATATCAGCGTAGTAGTGCAAAAACGTTAACATGAGTCATAATCCAAAAACTGTTAAATTCGGTGGTGCAGTGCAGAAATGTTAACCTCAGTCATAACTTATAAACTGTTCAATGTGTAAATAAAATTTTGTACACATATTTCAAGGGACAGCCACCATGTATAGATACTGCTTTAATAAACATTGAGTTAAGTCCCTTGTTTGATTGCAAAAAGTTTAAGAATAATCAATATAATTATTATTGATAACTAAAAAATCTCCTCACCAGCGCTGCTGCCATCTCCAGTGGAACCAGTGTCACCATTCACCTGAAATTCATCATCATCATCACCGTCATCATCATCATCATCATCAAGTTTGTCATTTATATATATTAATAATGCATACGGCTGGTTTGTAGATAATCCATGTATTTCTCAAGTCATTTCTTTTCCAAATTATTTTGAATTGAAAAATAATTACTCTCGCGTAAAATCGGGCCAACAAGATTGATTAATATAATGTTGTAATAACTTGTTTCACATTCATTGTAAAGTAAATATGTTTAAACTAAACTAACTACAGTACATCCCATTCTTAGAACGGGCATATACCAAGGAATGGTATAACCTATAAATATTGCACTTACACTGTGAACAGTGATGTCAGGTCTGTAAACTTCTCCCTTCCGAGAATGACCAGATCTGGGAAAACAAATTTAGATTTATTATTATATTGTTTCATTGGAAATAAAATGTTCTGGATTATTGAGGTTATTTGTTTAGTTAAAATGGAATTAAACTTGTGCAATTTGAAGGGGAAAATAACTACTTCAAGAAAATAATTAATGAAAACAAGTCTGAATGATATTCAAAACATATTCACCTTCTGTCCACAAAAAGAAAAACAAAAATCTTAAAAAAAAGATATGTTTCATTAGATATAAAAAAAATCTGCTAGATTATAATCTTCCAATTGGGGTCAGCACACAATTAAAAAAATGTTAATGAGGCAGGAAATTAAAAGGAGAGTTGGGTAAAATGTAATTATTTTTAATTTTTGATGCAAAGGACAATATAAATTCACTATAAATTATCAAAATGTACAAAAAGATATTGCACTTTGTCTATGAATGCACATGAGAAGATTCCAGAAAGCTATGTTAGTGTGAGTTTGTGAGTAGGGTGTTTCATTTTTGAAACGTTTAACAGTTCAAGTGTAGAGTATATCCCTGTCACGGAGAGGGACGTGTTTCCCAGTCACCGTCAGGAAGGGACTGAGGCCCTTATTGGCCCAAGGGTCCTGACGACACTCGCATTCCACCCTAGGGTGAGCCAGCAGGCGGTTGCTTGGCTTCCGAGTGGGGAAACTATGAATTGTTTGGTCTCTCCTCAAGTCAAAGTTGAGGCTGTCATCCTTCCCCTGGGCATTCTTGCCTGCCTGGCACCTACAAAACCTACATGTAGGCTTGATGGCACTACCAACTATTTCTCTCTCAGAAAAAGGGTTCTTTACATGTTTCTGAGGAGATTTCATTTTCTTTCTCCTTATTTTACTTGGAACCCCAAGAGTCAGCTCATTAGCTGTATCAAATTCATTCTTCTCCCACCCTTGTCTAGCTCTTTTGTGTACATTGGGATAAACCTTTAACAGTTTTATCATGGTTTCAGCCCCAGCGGCTGTCTTGTCATGTGACAAGATGTCCCATATGTGAACATCAGCAGACTCCTTGGTCTTCCCACTCTTCTTGTGAATCTTGATCTTGCTGATAGTACATCCATCCATGTCGTGTTTGCATCCCAGCCGCTTTTGAATATCACTCTGTTTGCTAAATATTTCCTCTACCTCATGGTCAGAAACCAGGTATTGACCATCGTCCATTTCTGCTTTATCAATACCGGACTCAGAGCTGGCTCCAGAAATCATCTCTTTTTCACTGAGGTGTTCAGTCCTCATGTTTGTCCGTATCTTGTGTTGTATCTCATTATTCTGTTCCTCTATAAAGCTGAGCCTGTGTTCGATGTTAGAGAGTTTTTTCTCGATGTTGACAAGGGTGCTGTTGTTTTCCGCGGACTCTCGTCTCTTCATGAGTCTTTGTGCCTGATCTCGCATTTCGTCTCTTGTGTTAGTAGGAAAGGAAGAGGGGGAGAAAAAGGGAGAGAGTTAATATAAAGCAAAACTACTTGTAGGCAAACATCTAGAATAACTAGCAAAATCACTGGGCTATGATAATACCATCTTTCAATTAAGATTATACTCAATTATATCAAAATCACTTCCAATAAAGTGAATCGAAAAAGTCATAAGACTTATATAAGTAATGGTAATATGAAATCATCAAGTTAAATCTTTAAGATCAACTATAAATGTACTACATAAAAGCTATACAAATAATGCATAAGAATAGCCCAGCGGCTTTCTGAACTTTATAAACTACATTCATAAAGCCAAAGAGTAATCGAGTGATTAAAATCTATTAAATGTTATGCAATTGGAAGCATAGACAGATTAGCACTAACAAGATTATAATGCCATGGAAGGTAAGGCTAAAACTTTCTTTATGTGTCCCTCCTTGACATTTAGTTTCAATGTGTATATACATATTAAACAGTTACTATTCTTTTAGAGAAGCAAGTTTTATGGGCAATTGAGGAACAATCAAAGATTTTGAAATTTAGTAAAGAACAGACAGAGCTTAACACCGCAATCAAAGATTCTAAGCTTGCAACAGTGAAACAGGACAATGCATGCTTATGGAAACAAAATTAAAATGATGGCTGTTGTTCATTGAATCAATACAGATCTTGGCAGCCAACTGATGGGAGGTCAGGTGACCATTTCATCTGGGCCAATATTCATAAATATCTAGTGAAATGTATTTTTTTAATATAACAAATAAAAAATGTTAATTAAAGTAAAACATGTAAATTATCTATCAATGTGCTGATTCCTGAAAACCGCCACTATATTTGAATAGCATTTTTCAACAAATTGGACACTTGGATCTTTAGTTTAAGTAAGTGAAAATTATTGAATATGTACCCAGACATCACCTGACCATGTCTTATTACCATGAAACCAAACCATGTGAGGCCACTGTGTGACATGACCATACCTGGTGTTACGGGAGGAGGTGCGGGCCTGTTGAAGGTCACGGAGCTGCTGTAGTTCATTGTCCTCCACGTGATACTTGGACTGAATCGGTAACTTGCTCCCCGTCATGAAGTACATCCGGTCAACGCGGTGAGATACAATCTGAGCAAAGGACAAAAAGGGGTTTATTTACCGGGTAAGAAAACTAACATTATTCCAAAGGTACATGTAGTCCATCGGATTACTGGATCTTAAAGTCAGGTACTCCAGCCAGAATTCTAGTAGTCCTAAAAAATGGAAGGGGAAAAAAAAAACAGTTTTCAAAACATCAACAGTTTGTTCTTACCTAGTTTTCACATTTTACAAAATGCATTAGATTGTATAACTTAGAATTCGTAATCATGGGAGAGTGGGGGAGGGGACACCATTATGTCTTTCATGTAGTTGCATGAAATGTAATTACATGTATCATGGTGTCCTTCACCTCTCACCCTTAGAATACCATGGTTTCAGCAGGAGCAAAATCTTTGATTGAAACTGTTTGAAAATGAAATAAGTACTTTTCCTGGTAGGCAGATGGACTATTGACTTAAATTAACTTGTAGTTCTACCATAAAACTGGTAGTGATCGACTAAGGGAAATTACCTCCGAAGACCGTTTCAGGGCCCTGCACTGGGAGAGGGCAGACCACTCCTTCCCTAATCGTTTCCCCTGCGGGCTCTCATTATGGTTGTCCATGCTTGGATCTGTCAGCTGGTCGGCAGCCGGCGCCGACACCTGCGTGATGGAAAGCTAACAGTTAGTATATGTTATCTTTGTTTGAAAGTCCATATTTTGTGTATACAGATTTAAAATCTTTATTTACATGTTTTCAATAATACCTTGACAGTCCAACCAGGTCAAAGATGTTTTACAAAAAAATCCATGCCAAACCTAGAAAGTGGAAAGTATTTTAATCATTTTGGCTACATGTTTGCCTTTATAAATCAATGGTTCCAAAATCATCACCATCTGTTTGAGTGTATTAATTGTTGCACAAACAATTTCTACACTGCAAAAAGCAAACATCAACTGTTCGAAATTTTGAAAGCAGTGGTAAATCGTTTATTTAAGTCTTATTGAAGTCTTTTTAACACCCAGTTCTGAATTAAGCGTATTCTTTACAATAATTTTTAAATCACAAATTTCTTTATCTGCCCTTGATAAATCTCAATTTCAGAATCGTTCACACTTCTCATGCAATTCATGTCTTTGGCAAAAACCTTTTTGGCATTACATACTATTTCGACCTGACTTGAAAATGAATATTATTTATTAAATATTATGTAAATCTTAACTTTTCACTGTGACTTGTGCTAATATCCATTAACAATATTTTCAAATATTGTAAATAGCCACAACATTTATCAAGTGTAACAATAGACAGATTTGAAATGGATGGACTTGATTTATTTGAACATCAATACAGGTTTATTTGACATCGGATTAGAACAAGAACGTGGTAAACCTAAATTGCAACTCGGGGGGACATTTAATCCATTCACCAAATTTAAAGAAGGAAAATCAGTTATGTTTTCAGATAAAATATGTTTTCTTTATGAACTTTATAGAGATCAATTCTAATAAATTATAGCGCATAATAGTTGTAATTTGTAACAACTTTTTGAAATTTGAAAAATATCTTTAGATATTGGCCCAGATTATTCGCCAATTAGGTGACTGCATTTTGAAAAATCAAATCAAATAGAATTTCAAGTGATAGACCAGCATTGCAAAAGACATTAAAATTAAATTATACATTCAGACATAATCTGCTTATATATATAAAAAGATAAAATCTGGGACATGTAACAATTGAATTAGTTCAAACAACAGTATATATATATGTCTTAAGAGTCTTACAACGTTTCAACGTTGTCTATTTTCACAGCTTTTAGTTACCCTTGGTGTGATATACATTGGAAATCAGTACAAACTATATGAGAAAATAATAATACAAATGTCCCATACAAGGTGTCTGGTACGCTGGCTGGAGGCACTTTTGTTCATAGACTTGACTGAGCGCGTCGGTGCGTACGACTTCTTCTTGTTGGAGCCTGCTGTTGATAGGTAATGACGTGACGAACCCGCCGAACTCAGCCTGCAAACATACAAGGTACCCCATGACAGACAATGGACCATCACCAACAAAATAACAAATAAATGCTGTATAGACATTAGGTTGAAAGACATCCACAAAACTTCTTAGTACTTCCTGGCAACTATGATATTCCTTGAAGTTTAAACATTATATATTTTACAACGATTGTGAAGAAAGCTATGATAGCTTATACTAAGTCAATCTCGTTGGCACGATGTTGCATGAGGGTGTGGTCTTGGGTTGTGGGGGAAACCGGAGTACCCTGAGAAAACTCACTTGTCCAGCTTGGTGACCACTAACCAAACTCACATGCGCCCAGGCGGGAATCAAACTTTGTGAAAAGCGAGTGCGTTAACCACTGCACTAACCAGACAACCAAATATAATATATATTCCTTGTAAAATGAATAAACCTCAACATACACTGTGTTCATTTTTAGCAACTAGAAAAAAAAATGTCAGTAATTAAACATTAAAGAAGCGGTCAATGTTACATTAACAAAATACCGTTATGACAAGGATGTGAACATTTTGCAGGAATATTTTTCCTAAACACTTCCTTATGTCCAGCAATGAAGAATGTTACTTTAACACTTTTTGCAATACCAGCTCTATGTGCATTTCAAACCAATGCCCAACTTTAAACATATGTGAGAATACTAAAAAAGTCACTGTCACTTTAAACAGAAAATAATTATCGTCATAAGAATAGAGATTTCCACAGATTATCCGCATAGTGAAACTAATCTCTACCCTCTAATTAGGCACATCAATGTCTACACTAATTTTCATAATTTCATAATTTAAAACTATTCAAACTAAAAAAACTTAACTACAAATGTCATGTATGTCTAATTTGCTTTTAAGTTGCATAAAAAAGGTAATCATAACACTGTAAGTATATTATTATGAGGGTGTAACCTCCCTTCTTCCTTCCCTCCTTTTCAACCTTAGTTGTGCATTACAAATAATGGGTCGATTGTACAGAACAATTTGTTACAATTTAAAAGTCAAAGTCTTGGACTAATTTGTTACATGCTCATTTTGAAATAAAACACTTAAAACTTAAAGAGAAGTGTTAAAAAGACTGCAAATCACAAATGTGTTCATAATCACCCAGAGAAATACAGATTTTAAAGTTAACAACGATGATGTTAACAATGTTGTTAACTTTAACAGTTCTGAACAATCGGCCCATAAATAAACAATTTTGAGAGACTTTGTACCAAACAATGATGTATTTTAAGTTGCTGTATACTCCATACTACCTTTTTGTTTTTAGTCCCTAAAAGTACTCTTTAAAACTTTTTGGATTCCAAATACCTAAATCGGGGGAGAACAGCCACATATTGTACCTGCTTTTAAATAATATTTCAAATATACAGCAATTTATTTTCCTCATATATTTATCATAATCCAAGTTATTTGAAATATACCGGTATGCCAGCATGTATTGCAAAGGAAAAATCTCAATAATCCTCCATGAAAGGTATTGAGCTTTCATTAAACATATTTTTCTCTTTTGAAGCTTTTCAATAAAATGGTGTTCATAGCTGTCAAACATAAACTCAATTAAAAGCTGTAAAGATTCTTGATTTATGTTTTCCTTTTTATAGAACATCAGCCCTTCACTCTTAAACGTTCAAAAGTAATTCATATAATAATCCCTTCTAGCTGATATGCATATATATTAGTTGATAAATTAGAAAAAAATACATGAATCACTATAATATCAACATGAAAGGCAATACTGTCATAACAGTATTTCTGTTAGAAAATCAGAAAAACAATGATAACTTACCAAAAGGTTCAATACATTATGACTACTGATATCAATAACATAAAATAACATTTAATGTTGTTTCATGCTTTTCAGTGGTTATTTAAGGAATGAATTGCGGGGTTGATGTCATTATCGGGGTATGAACGCAATTGGGCTGGTGGACTCCATGCGTACTTTGACCAGCCCAATTGTGTTCATATCCCCGATAATGACATCAATCCCGCAATTCATTACTTATATTTACACCAATAGTTCCTTATTTCATTCAAGAATTGTTAAACAAATACTTCATTTCATTTAAGAAAACCATTCATTAATCCTTTCTTACCCATTCTGTAAATAGAACAACCCAACTGTAACTGGAAACATTTTTATCAAATGACGTCACAATAACAGGGGAAAAGATCAACCACTTAAAATCACTTTTTAAACATAAAATTTAAACATTTATGGCAACAATACATTTAAAATATAATAAATTAACACTTTCTAAAATGTTGATTTATATTTTATGGGACCTGCTGACATAATACAAGATCAATAGTTTTCATGTATATTGTTATGCGATAAATTGCGAATCGTTGGAACGCAATTGCCGAAAGGCAATTCATTTAAGGAATGGAAGTTGGGGTGTAAATATTGAAAAATAACAGATGGATTATTATATCCTGATCAACTCATGGATTGAAATAGGGAGTCGTTTCGAAATATAATTTCACTCTTTCATGAACTTAAGCCTGTTTCACTGAATAAAAAGAATGTAAATTTTATGCACACAGTGCTTCGAATAATCAATGCTGTCATTTCTGGTATGATGTCATTTCTCTAAAATTTGAGGATTTCCACTTGAATATCAATCAAGATTATTTTTTTTTTGAATCACAAGCATGAAATAAAAAGAAATATTATACTTTACATAAATGTGTCCCTTCTTTGTGTAATTAAAGTTAATAAAAATCCAATTTTTGATGTCAGCTGTCCATATCATGTTTCTTGCCAGTCCGGACCTCGCCAAAAACATAATATGGACCTCTGACGTCATATAATATGGACTGTTGATGTCATAAAACCGGTGAGTGCTGCTTTGCAATTTTTACAAGGACATTTTTTTCACAAGTAAATATCATTAGATTTGTTCAATAAAACACATCAAAGGCACATTAAAATTATAAAATGGTAAAAATATCAGAAATATCGGTATAATATAAGGAATATAACACACCACTTTGGGCCATATGGCATTATAAGGACCGGCCAGTCAGCCTCAGAAGGTGAATGGACCTCGGCTAAAGCCTTGGTCCATATACACATTCGGGGGCTGACTGGCCCATCCTTATATGACCCTTAGTGGTGTGTAATATTTCTTATTAAATAGCGTATGTTTCAGTGTAAGATTGTAATATATTTCACATCGTTAAACACAAAAACTAAATATATCACTCATGGAAAGCCACTCGAAAAATATAACTTGTGGTGCTCAAATAATTTTATATTGCTATCTTACACTGATAAAACACTTATCCTCAATTTCTTTATTCAAAAAATATAATACATCATTTTTTCAGATTTTAAAGATGGTAATCTCCCTACATTCATATTCAAAAAGGTGATTTTTATAATACTTAAAGAAACCACAATCCTACGTGTGAAAACATGGAAAAATACCATTAATGGCCATACATTAGCTTTAATCCTTAAATCCGTAAGATTTCTAAGAAGAGTTCGAGAAAGTCCAGTTTCAGCATTGAACAGCACATAAGGTGAACGATTTGACATCTCTTTGTGCTAAGTGGACAAGTTGTAAAATATTCATGGAAGGAGGCCATAAAATATTCTTAGAACATTGTTTATGAAGGTCCTGCGGGAGGTATATAAAATAATTTATCCCATGATGATTGAGTAAACATCCATACCATAAATTATCCATATAATACTGTTTGCATGCACCGGGACATTGAACTGTTGAAACAGTTCGCGTTGATCTATCTATTTATCTATTTCCATATCAAGTGCAATGAATCTTCTTCCAGGATAGTGGTTATTTGCTTTAAAACAGATCAGAACATTTAATGGTTGTAATTGAAATAAGTTCAAATAACACAGTAGTAAATTTGTAGTAGTTCATAAAAGTCTGGTGCTTATGCACAAGTCAATTGTAACCACGCCCCCCCCCCCAGGTCCGGGGAAAAGTGGGGACTTTCGGTCCAGCCAACCGCGGGTAAAATCCCCGTCCTGCAGGGACAAACAGATGGTAAAATCCCCGCCAAATGCCCCCACACCCCAGGGACCCTAGGTTAGGCCCAATCCCCGCTATATTTTTGCGAAGACAAAACCACCGCATTCACCCAGCACTGCGGGGCCACCAAGGTAAAAACACGGCCCATTTCCCCGGCTATCCCCTGTATACCCCCGGACCTGGGGGGCCATGGTTACAATTGACTGGTGCATTATGATATAGTTCATAATTAAAGCAAGATGTTTTGATAAAATAATTGCTTCAAAAGGTTGAAACATTGTCATTTCTTTGTACCAGTGTCGAATCATCAAACTATAAGTTTTATGAAAAAACATTATAACTTTGTAAAAATTCATTAGATACTTACAGAACTCTTTTGAGTTCAGCCCGTTTTTTACTCATTTCCACCATATTTCCACACTATGTACTGTATAATTATTACGTTTCCAAATTATATTGTTTTTTAAGTCCTTAGTCCAAATCACAGACACTTATCGCAGCAATGATCTGAGTTTAATCAACAAATATCATGTCTATAATCTTTTATTATCTGCGATAATATTAATCTAAGATTGGTAGATATCGCCAAAGTTTAATTAAATTCTACACTAGCATTGCAAAGGCAGGATAAACCCTTTATTAAATTTTAATTCTCTAAGCTTGAAATGCATGACAAATCTTTGGGTGCAGGTGGGGGGGTGCGAGACATCGCACGCTCATATGACCTTAACATTTGTTATTCTAGTGGCAACTTTTGCATGTATAATTAAGAACCTTAGGTGGGGGTATATATAAGATGATATCTGATATGATACAAAGTTAATTTTATAGCAATACTTGCTACTTTTTGTCTGTGAATGCCATTAAAAGATAAAAGATTGCATGAAGAAACGTAAAAAACTTGTCAAAATATTTATTGTCATATCGATTATAAAGAGTTTAAGAGTTTATTGGCGTATACCATCGCTATTTCCTTTTTAATCCACTACAGTACAAGATAATACCATTAATTTTCTTAACAATGCACGATAGAAAGGACTTGTCTTTTATGAATAACTTACTAATATTGAAGTCAAATTATTTCAATTTAAGTGTTTAAGTATGTAAACTAAGTTATATTTTGTCTGTTATAAACTTTATTCAAATCCAATGAAATGAGACAAGAAATGTGTTTACCCTCGGAGACCTTTAATCATTTTATCATTTTAACGGCCATTTTTTTCCAATTACTGCCAGTCGCTATCAAAATAGTTAACTTAAATACATACTACATAAAACAGAGAATATTGACATTGGTATGACAGGTACAAATATACATTAGTTTCTTTATTGAATTGGTATAAGAGAGTTAATAATCATTAACATGCTATGAAGTTAAAGCGCAATGTTTTAGGGGACATGTATTCACGCAAGAACTTATATTAACTTTAGTTCATCTTTCATCTAAAAAAAGTCATTTGTAATTTTGTAAGAAAAATATCAATTAAAAATGAACGGTTCATTTTACATTTACACATACATGGCTTTATAATCTTCAGTAACTAACAAGCATTCATATAAAAGGACAGTTTTTAGTCATTGAAAACTGACAAAATGGTGCTGTTTTTTTATCTGAGATAAAATCTGCCTACTGTCCCATTTTTATTAACAGATAACAAGAGAGCGAGCGTTAACACTTGCCTGTTCAGTCAAACACAAGGGCAATACTCAATAAGTATTTGTGCCAGAGTTATGGGTCTTACTGTACATGCCAGAATTATGGGTCTTACTGTACATGTGTGTATTGTCTCTGTCAACAAGTGTACCAAGTTGCATTTGACATCTTTCAACATTTGAGTTATGGTGAAGTTTAAAGCTGCACTCTCACAGATGAACGTTTTGACAACTTTTTTATTTTTTGTCTTGGAACGAGCCAATTATTGCGAAAATCTATGGAAACCAGTTATGTTAGACTGCTGACAAAAAATCAGATCGCAGGTTTTTATATGTAAGTTCAAAAAATGTATGCATTTTTCTTAAACTGTTAGTACAGATTTAAGCCATAAAACATTAATTTTCAAAACGGCAGTATGAAAATCTACGATCTGATTTTTTGTCAGCAATCTTATATCATTGGTTTGCAGATATTTACACAAAATTGCCCTTTCCAAGATAAAATATGAAAAAGTTGTAAAAATGGTAAATCGGTGAGAGTGCAGCTTTAAGGTTTTGTGCTACAATAATCCCTGCAACACCAGTAACACCAAGGCTATCATCATGGTAAAAAAAACACATTCTAAAAATCCAAATGAGAATCTACAAATCTATTTTCCCTGGCCTAATTAGGTATTAAGTAAAATGACATCACCGAGGTGTACTCCCTTCGATTAATCTATACTTTCCCACCTGCAGAGCTTCGACACAATACATTCAAAGTGTCAATTTACAATCTTTAACAGATAGGGAGTGCAAGCTTTCATAAATTTGAATTTCAAATTGGCTAAAAATGCATGTTCTAATACATCTATTGTCCTGAATATTGAGGACTTATGATTCAAATATTGACCATGTCTGAATACAGATTATTTATAGAGGGACTTAACAATGCTATTGCCGAGAGTGTTACACATAATATAGATTAGAGCCAAGCAGTCTGAATAGGTTTCCAGTGAAAGGCTTCTATGGGTAGCAGTCATTAAAGAGGCTTTTGGATGAAGAAGTCCAAAGTCTTACAATTGTGCTTGGCATTGACATTTTTAACAAGCCACGATATATAAAATCCAGAATTTGAGCAAGCCTGGTTAACATTTTACCAACGCCTGACCAGTGTCAGGTTTGTGATCATTTCAACCACTTGAGGTGTAATTTTTTGTTTTTATACAATTAAGAACATAGCCATGTTTAATTTATGAAATAATATATTGTGTTTCTGTACTTTGATGTCTTATAAAACATATGGATTGAATCAAGTTTCAATTCATAGAAAATAACCATGAAGGTGATAGCCAATTATAATTGTAACTGTGATATCGGAGTTGTCAATGAATTACATAAATAATATAGTCTAGCGATAAAGAATAAAGAGAAATTCTTTACAATTTATATCAAACTCTTATCTTTCCAACACATTACTCTAAATGGGAATGCATTGGTTTTCAATACATTAAAACATTCTTTGTTGGATTTTATATAAATTTCTTATTGAATAACTCGTAATAAAAAATATTGTATAAGAAGACTACTTAACCATGATCTCTGCAACATATTTTCCTTGAAAGTATATGACACTGGCATCATTTACGTTTTAAACAAACATTTTATTCAATCTTGCACGAAATTAAATACGTCAACACAGTTTTAGTAACGTGAGTCGCTGAATTAATAAGTATTAATTTGTGTCACTTGATTGTTATTAATTAAACGACTTGATTAACATCTCTTTTTTATTTGGTCAGATATATTTAGAAAATATTTTGGCAGTTTTTTCTACCAAAGATTTATTTGTATTGAATATTTCGTCATTCAAATATTCAATGGGAGTGTTAATCAATTATCAATACAGGTGATTAAAGATTGTTCAATTTTCTACAAAAATACACTTTTTTTCAAAATTCCATCTACGGTAACTATTTGAAGAAATTCAACAGCATTTTTATGCAAGCAATAAACATGCAATATGAGATTTATCCTATATAAACTTCTATTGACTATCAAAACTCATATTTGATTTATATGGACATCACAGTTTCAAATTCCAAACCCCCTTGTGTGAGATTTAATGGGTCTTAACGATTTGTTATCAAATTATCAATAATCATTAATGAACTTGAGATCATAATTCAATTCAGAGCCTTCAATCCAAACTGTTTACATCAAGTGGTCTTCATGACCAAAATATTGTGGTTGCCATTAAACTGAAAACATTAACCTCATTTTATGAGCAATAGACACTGATAAAGATTGTCAACCTATTTGAATTTAAATTACAAATTGTCAATGCATAATGACAATACAATATTGCAGAAGTTTAAACAAAACATTTATGTCATATACACCTGTTAACATTGCACTAATTATTACCTCATTGCAATGCTACAGCTCAGTTGATTGTCAGAATTCTTTGCAACCCAACAGCCAAGTTAATTGTCAGATTCTTTGCAACCCAACAGCACATTTGAATGTAAGAATTCTTTGCAACCCCACAGCCAAGTTAATTGTCAGGGTTCTTTGCAACCCAACAGCACATTCAATTGTCAGGATTTTTTGCAACCCAACAGCCAAGTTAATTGTCAGAATTTTTTGCAACCCAACAGCCAAGTTAATTGTCAGAATTCTTTGCAACCCAACAGCACATTCAATTGCATATATGCCAAATTTCTGAGAGGCTTCCCAGTGGATTTTGGTCTGAATTCCAAGGGATTTTGATATAACACCAGGGGATTTATATGCGACAAAAAATTGCGCAATATCTGCATTTATAATACGAGATATAAGAATTTATAAGAATAAATACATTCAAATTACAATAATTTTTCGACTTAGTTAACATGGACCTTCATGGAATTTCACACTCATAATATTATTGATGCTTTCCACTGTCAACCTTAAGTAAGTTAAGAAAAAAAAATTAAAAAAATATATATTTATTTTTTTTTAATTCCAGGGGATATGGATCCCCCGGCAGGGGACCAGGAGATGGGTAGAAATTCCGGGGGATTTTTTCCCCCGCCGGTAGATATGGCATGTATGCAATTGTCAGAAGTTTTTGCAACCCAACAGCCAAGTTAATTGTCAGAATTTTTTTGCAACCCAACAGCCAAGTTGATTGTCAGAATTCTTTGCAACCCAACAGCACATTTGACTTCGGGGTTCCTTGCAACACAACAGCACATTTGACTTCGGGGTTCCTTGCAACCCAACAGCACATTTGACTTCGGGGTTCCTTGCAACTGAACAGCAAAGTTAATTGTCAGGATTCTTTGCAACCAAAACAGCACATTTGACTTCAGGGTTCTTTGCAACCCAACAGCACATTTGACTTCGGAGTTCTTTGCAACCCAACAGCACATTTGAGTTAATGGTTCTTTGCAACCCAACAGCACATTTGACTTCAGGGTTCTTTGCAACCCAACAGCACATTTGACTTCGGGGTTCTTTGCAACCCAACAGCTCATTTGATTGTCGGGGTTCTTTGCAACCCAACAGCTCATTTGATTGACAGGGTTCTTTTTATAATGTGAATGTGAAAAAGCGGTAAGATTTTTTTAATATCACACCAAATTTACACCAATCCGTAACAGAAACCCTTAAGAGGTTTTTCAGCGATTTACTTTTACAAACAGCCATATACAAATTTCTAGGCAGTAACAAATTCATGTTATTAACAAAGCTCCAAGCAAGGAACAAACTAAGGCCTTTCTTATCCAGTGGTCGAAATTAACATAAGTCCGCAAGCCCTGCACTGGTAAAATGTCTTCCGGGCTTGCTCAAATTCTGAATTTTATATAGCAGGGCTTGTTAAAAAATTTGATGCCAAGCTATAGTATATGAATTCGGGCTTGTTCATCCAAAAGTCTAATTTCAATGACTGCTGATCTAAACCACTCAGCTATTGACACGGCGGTCGAAATAAGCACAAGCCCGCAAGCCCTGCACTGGTAAAATGCTTACTGGGCTTGCTCAAATTCTGGATTTTATATAGCAAGGCTTGTTCAAAAATGTAATGCCAAGCAGTAGTAAAAGAATCTGGGCTTGTTCATCCAAAAGACTCATTTCGATGACTGTTGACACCTTTCGGAATACATGTATTGAGTTTCAAATCATAAGTCAGACTCGGTTTTATTTCCATTACAACACTGGAGACAGGACCATGTACTGCAGTAAACTTCTGTGCACCAGTGTATATAATGTAACATTCTACAATTATCCTTCCCAAATATGAAAACTAGGATTCAGCAAAAAAAAAATCAAATATGTTGCCTGTTGGCAGCTCCTTTCATTGGTAAAATGCTGACGATTCAAGGGCCATAACTCTACAGAGTACCTTCTGCAATCTGACTGGTAATCAAACTCAATAGAATTAATTTGTCAATAAGCATTGCTGTTACGTTTTGTAAAGATAAGGGAGTATTATCTTACTGCGCGAGCAGACATGAAAACTTGTCTGATGCCGCGGACATGACAAGAACAATAATGCTGCCATATTTCATGGTTCCTATGAGTCTGCCATGCTAAGCAGGCAACACAAAAGGCATTTTATACTTGACTAAGTTAACTTACCCATGACCCTGGGGATAGCTATGTAATGAATTGTATGAAGCCATTTCTTGTGATGATGTTTCAAGACTGTTGACCTGAAGTAGATAGAATCAGAAAATTAATTAAACCTTATACAGAGTCATCATGGTATTCAACTCTATCATAAAGAATTATCTACTACGTCTGTTATCATTTTATTTTTAAAAGGCTAATAATCCATTCATTTCTTTCATTTGGAAATATTTTCATTGCCCTTGTCTTTTCTGTGGAGAAAAAATGACGTTTATGTAAATTGCATAAACTGCACAATATTATGACACTGTTGTTGATTTCATTGCTGTAGCCTGATAAGTGTGACATCATTTGTCCAATGGGAAACAATGTTTCAAATATCTTCTTTTTTTCTCAGATGTATAATTTCTTTCCACTGTTGCTAATTTATAATATCAGTAACAACAGCCTTGTTTGGGTTAATTATAATTAATATTCACAGTACCATCACATGAAAGGGCAATATTAAAAATAGTTGGTACCCACATGTATTTCAATGCAAGAGGTATCTAAAGATATACAAACCAGGTTCTGCATTTTATCCTGTGCCAGTTGACCACTGTATGAGTGTGAGGATTTGCGAGTGGGAACACCACGTGGGGAGATAGTGTAGTTACTGTGAAGACGGGCCAGGGCTAGGGTGTTAGGGGGCCGCATGGGGATCCCATCCTTGTCCACAAGCCTTATTGCATTTTGTCCCGAGTGAACCAATTTCTTGAACACACGCTCTGTACCTTGGACATCTGAGAAAATACCAAAAGAATGATTATTGTTACATCAACCTTTATCACAACCCAAACTATGTAAGTTAATTGAATCTTAACTACTGGTGAAGAGTTTGCACTCCAAGTGTCTACCAATATGATTTAATTCTATAGAAGGCTTCCGATGAAAACAGTTGTCATTTTGGTAGAGATTTGATAGTTTGCACATTCACAATTGCTAGTGTGCGGTAAATGTGTCAACACTAAAAAGTTAGTTTTTATTTCTTCTTCACCAAAAAAATTCAGTTGACAGGAAGCCACCCGACCAAGGCTGATTGTAAATAACTTTAAACTAAATATTTAAGGCTCTTTCAACAGCTTTCCTGTTGGGTAACCTCTTTAGCAACATGTTGCAGTTTCCAATTGCTATATAATATACTATAGAGGTTCAATTTCCAGTCATGCCACAAAACACATTCTTAGACCTTAATGTCAGAATTATGATTTTAGTAATTCAGTAAAGCTTGAGGTTAGGCATACATGTGAACTCTACCGGCGGTAGGTAAAATATACCGCTTTTGAGACCCTTCTAACGCCATACCGCTTTCCCGTCGAAATCTACCGATATTTTGAGCTTTTAAAAAACCTCAAAATTATATCAAATTGGCCTTAAATTTTCATTTAAAAACTTCAAAATTCTATCAACCTTGCTGAAATACCATATTAATCTGTCACTTTAAAGAACATGGTGCAATAAACAAATTGTCAAATCTCTTCACACTTCGGCCGAGATCGTTGCTATTGAGGTTACCAGTACGGTACAAAAGACCACTAATCAGCATTCTTTGTTAATTGGCATCCTACTAATCAGCATTTACGTAAACATCAAAGACATTATAAAACTGTAAAAACACTAAAGAAAACAACAATTCCAAGGTATTATTAATTATGTATTGACGTATTTTATGCGTATTTTCCAAAATTCCAAAAATAGTAACAACAAGAGATGTTAGTGAAACATTTATGCCCCCTTGGGAGCCAAATTGTTAGTAGGATTTGGACACTTAAATAAAATATGGACAATCAGAAAACCTTTTTTCAGCTTACAGTCACACTGACCTTGACCTTTGACCCACTGACCTCAAAATCAATAGGGTTCATCTGCTGGTCATGACCAATAAGCCTACCTAGTATGAGGTCCCTGGGTCAAAGCGTTCTCAAGTTATTGATCGGAAACCGTTTTTCATGTTAAGGTCACACTGACCTTGACCTTTGACCCACTGACCTCAAAATCAATAGGGTTCATCTGCTGGTCATGACCAATACACCTACCAAGTATGAGGTTCCTGGGTCAAAGCGTTCTCAAGTTATTGATCGGAAACCGTTTTTCATGTAAAGGTCACCCTGACCTTGACCTTTGACCCACTGACCTCAAAATCAATAGGGTTCATCTGCTGGTCATGACCAATAAGCCTACCTAGTATGAGGTCCCTGGGTCAAAGCGTTCTCAAGTTATTGATCGGAAACCGTTTTTCATGTAAAGGTCACACTGACCTTGACCTTTGACCCACTGACCTCAAAATCAATAGGGTTCATCTGCTGGTCATGACCAATAAGCCTACCTAGTATGAGGTCCCTGGGTCAAAGCGTTCTCAAGTTATTGATCGGAAACCGTTTTTCATGTTAAGGTCACACTGACCTTGACCTTTGACCCACTGACCTCAAAATCAATAGGGTTCATCTGCTGGTCATGACCAATACACCTACCAAGTATGAGGTTCCTGGGTCAAAGCGTTCTCAAGTTATTGATCGGAAACCGTTTTTCATGTAAAGGTCACACTGACCTTGACCTTTGACCCACTGACCTCAAAATCAATAGGGTTCATCTGCTGGTCATGACCAATAAGCCTACCTAGTATGAGGTCCCTGGGTCAAAGCGTTCTCAAGTTATTGATCGGAAACCGTTTTTCATGTTAAGGTCACACTGACCTTGACCTTTGACCCACTGACCTCAAAATCAATAGGGTTCATC
Organism: Mya arenaria; assembly: GCF_026914265.1. Taxonomy (NCBI): domain Eukaryota; kingdom Metazoa; phylum Mollusca; class Bivalvia; order Myida; family Myidae; genus Mya; species Mya arenaria. Next base: position 60,648,991 of record NC_069129.1, read on the forward strand.
TGCTGGTCATGACCAATACACCTACCAAGTATGAGGTTCCTGGGTCAAAGCGTTCTCAAGTTATTGATCGGAAACCGTTTTTCATGTAAAGGTCACACTGACCTTGACCTTTGACCCACTGACCTCAAAATCAATAGGGTTCATCTGCTGGTGATGACCAATACACATACCAAGTATGAGGTCCCTCGGTCAAAGCGTTCTCAAGTTATTGATCGGAAACCATTTGGTATTCCGACCGACCGACAGACAGACAGACCGACCGACCGACCGACCGACATGTGCAAAACAATATACCCCACTTTTTTCAAAAGGGGGCATAAATATCAAGTTTTTGTTCACATTGCGTACATCATTGTTTTTGACTTAAGATTAAAGGAATTAGAAATTCTACTGCTTTTGAACCCAAACTACCGCTTTTGAGACCTAAATCTACCTCCCTGTCATTGCCAAAGGTTCACATGTCTGGGTTAGGAGTTACATCCTGTCCCCAAAAAGATAACTTCATAACAGCCTGGCTGTTGAGCAATTTAGCAATACACTTATCTTCTATGCAACAAGGGGGTCCTTTAATATCTTAAAAGACAAAGACTAGGCTAAAAAAAGATTAATATGCAAAATTTAGTAAATAATAACAGTAATTTTAAAAATCTCACTTTTTCACAACTTTCTACAAAACACTTTCTTTGTGATATCAGCATTTGTATGAGTTTAGTTACAAGAATAAACCTAGTAAACTTTGACTCAGATGATTCTTTTTCCCTTATTCATTATCAAAAGGGGATTAAACCAACACCCCCCTTTGCATTATCTTCACTAGATAAACTCTTTTACTAAAGTTTTATAACATTTGTATCTGTACAGTTTACATTTTCCCTGTTTTGACAACAAGTCTGTCATAACCAAAACTAAAATTAGAGAATTAACGGGAAAAGACTTACGGCGCCTAATCAGCTTAATTTAATAAGTAAAATAATTGCCTAAAATAAAATATCCAAAAAAATAATTCGGCATTTCAAATTGAATATGACTCAAAACACACAGTAATTTCAGAAATCTTACCCAAGGTCCGTTGGTCAAAACGAATCATTTCCCCTTTTTCTCAGAACACCATGCAATGTCGTAGTTTCAAGTAATTGTCTCAAATTACAATGTTTTCATTTTGCAGCACCCCATTGTATTGTCGGCCATTAATTTACGTGTGACGTCACCGTTACTATGTCGGGTGCGGAGCAGTCAACAGTTACCCGTTTGCTCAGTACCTATTGGTACCTATCCCATTTTATACTATTTTTCAAATCGGTAGCTTATAAAGTTATTCGATAATCAAAATTAGTCTAGTTATTTGATTTTGCTATTTAGGCTGAATGTTGTGTATTGAGAAACGAGTTGTATAATTGTTTTATGAAAACGGTCATTAACTTGTATGTCAGTGGACAATATACCACAACCTAGTTTATACATTTTGTTGGTCCGTGATAATACTGTGTTTGATATTAAAGAAAACCTGGGAGGTAAATTTTACTGGATCTTACCCCCAAAAAGACTACACCCCCCCCCTTAACCTTAAAGGCCGACGGATACACTCCTGTCGTTTACCACTGTCAGCGCATTAATTCAAGTAAACCTTGCAGGAAAATTGCGCAAAGTGTAGACTCGAACCCTCAAACCTGGGACCAATTACACATTTTAATTCTACTCCCAGCTCGAACCCACGACCACCGGAACACTAGCAAGGCGCTCTAACCAACTGAGCTAACCGAGCGGCCGGTTCTTACTTACACACTCTTTGTTGATAAACTCTTCATACTGTAAAAATACATGGAGGAATAAATATATTATTAATCAGATTGATATGGGAACTTAACATGTATGAAATGAAGTAATGCTTGCAAATTGGCAATTTTAGCATGTTAGCGGAATTTTCAACTATGCTGGAAGGGAGCGTACGTTTTTTGTTGCACTCCCAAAGTGCGCCCCCCTCTAACGCGAAATCCTGAAACCGCCCCTGTATAAGAAGCATCTACATTTGTACAGTAACACAGTCAAGCGTCTGTGGTAGAAATCGTATCGGTTCTGGATCGGGATCATCTATAATTTAAAAAGCTATGTATGCTAATATGAATAGATCTCGAGAACAATTAAAGCTTCACCGTCACATATCATATATATATACTGTAACACCTTACTCCTGGTAAACACACAATATCTTTTTCGTGTCTCGACTTTTAGAAATTGTTGGTCTTCGATATGAACAATTTTCATCTCTACATATCCGCCCATATATCGCTGTACATGTATGTCATCGCTTACTACGCTAACCAAGTTTTTACACAAAAAGTCATCATTGTGATGTATTAAATCTTCTTTTATCTTGCCATCCAATTATCACCGCGTTCTCGAATTATCATCACGGTAGTTCCCCTTCGGATACTAATTGTTTTTGGTGTATCCCGCGCCGTCCTCTACGATGTCCATGATGGTGCATTCGTTGCTCATCGTTGGTGTTGATGTTCTTCCACGCCGTTTTCCTAGTCTCCAATTAGCTAACATTTTCGTGCAGCTAATGTCCTCAATTTGTTGACACAGTACTGTTAAGTCCGAATACAATTTCGTATGTTGTTTAAATGCTTATTCAGAACTTTAATGACTTATACTTAGTAAGTGAACATTTACGGAATATAATTATACACCTGAAGTAATGCCAATTATGATGGTAGGTATGCATTTTACTGAATATGAATTATGTGATATATTTCTTCGAATAAACTTTCTTCTTATTCTTCATGCGCCGTCTTTGTTCAAAACTATGGAATAGTCAAATGTGATTTCATATATTGATGCCCATCGTCGGCGTTACTAGGTCAGTCATCATGCGGCACGCTTTTAAATATGATGAATGGACCTAGCTGTCATCGTTGTTGGCACATTCCACCATGTCTAAGTTTTCCAAGGCTCGTTATGGGTTTGGTCTGGACATATGTCCAAATACACACACTTTTAGAGACGCCTAGAGGATAAGAATAGCTGACTCAATCGGCACCGACAGCTACATAAAGTAGAGTTCAGTTGTCAATTGTCCCGATCATGCACGCGTTCCATTTTGGATATCTTTAAAATCGTACTGGAGACTACCCTTGTTCCGCAATTTATACTGATTAAATCGTTGTTGTTCGATGGCTTTCTTGATGATCTATACATTTATTGTTATAATACGCTTGTAGTAATGCAATGGTTATAATATATTATCATATTTTGTTAAAATATGTGGAAACGATGGGTTTAAAAAAAAGTTTAATGAAGGTTATGTTCTATGTACTACGGGGCATACTGTTATTTAGGAGGAATGATAAAACCATTGCTATGCTCATTTAGAGAAACCTTCACGAAATCCGTTTATGTATATTTCTCCGTCAGAATTTATTTGAAGTAAAAATATGGTCATGGACCTGCTCCTCACTTTACAAATCTGTTGGTACCTACATCGAGTACAATCTCATTTAAGGATAAATGTAATTTGCATGCGAAATTAGTTGTTGGCTTGCTACACATGTGTGCCTAGTTTCATGGGAATGTCTTGAACGTGTTATACTTTATATAGATATAAATTAAAGCTTATGCACGACACCACCACCGCTATCGACGGCGACGATACATACATGGTGTAGGCTTAGTGACGGACATAGGTCCGTGGCTTAATAAAACAGACGAGCTTAAAATTAAATAAGCCAAAAACTCACATCTGGGATGTAAATTTCTAAGTCTGAAATATGCTGGAAAACGCACAAGAGTAAGGGGTTTTCGAGAGCCATCTAAAAAAGTCTTTAGCCGTCATATATCACTCCTAAAGTTCTGAAAGACGTTTAACTGAGTAAATGGTCACTCAGTGTACTCACTATACTGGTTCAACCGATGACAGTTGTATCCCGTGTATCGTTGCTTTACACCGAACACGTTAAAGAACCAAGATATATAGCTTCGCCAAGAGCGAGGGTATCGCACTCGGATCTCTTGTATCTCACTCTGTTTCTTTCAATGTCTGGATATGACTGCGAATTGTTGTCACTTGTATCTCATGTCACCAATGGCATTTAAACGCAATTTAAGTCGTGATGTCGTCATCGCGGGGTCAAGCCATATCATGCAGCCATTGGGCACGGTCAGACCTTGATAAAGTCAAATAAACAAAAAACAATTGTTACATTTGGTATATTTTTAGTAGGGTGGACGGTGGCGGTTCTATGACTTGGTATGGCGTATGCGCGTAATCTGACCTGCTTTAATTAAGTTTATCAATCAATACTTATAAAGCATATTATTTAACTTGAATCTACAAAAAAACGTTGTTAACCTTGTCCCTGGTCATTTTTATAAAAAAATATAATATTTGTTTCCAGGATATGAAAGGGAGCGAATGTATTTAGAAACGAAAGTCAATGATTACGAAACTACAATTTTAATTCGGATAACGTCTATATTTATCGCAGTTAGAAAGCAAAATGGCGTACTACGGACAGCAACAACAAGGCTACGGGCAACAAGGGCCGCCCAATCCGGGACAGCAGGACCAAAACTTTCTGTGGACTGTTTTTCAAAGGTGTAAAGCATTGTTTCAACTTATGGCAAATTTTTACTTTAAATCGTAAATGAAATTTAAGGAATAATGACGAAAAAGCTGTTGGTTTGTGAACACAAAATTTCGAAATACTATTTTAGGAAAATGGGACTGATGAATCATCTGAAACACCGTTTAAATCTCATATGTTTTAATATTGCAGAGTTGATAAGGACAGGAGTGGGCAGATTTCAGCACATGAGCTTGGTCAGGCTCTGAGTAATGGTGGGTAATAAGGGGTTGGCCATTTTCAATATTGATTATTCAAATTTATTGAATTGTTTTCAAGTTATAACAAACAATTTGAAGATGTCATTACAAATTATCTAGCATGTGAATAATGACATTTTGAGTAAAAGCAAAACATTCTCATCTTTATTATGCTGACAATATAAAGCACAGAAAATATGAATAAATAATATAATTAACAGAAAGAAAGTACATGTTTATGTCAGTGCATTCAAACTTAATATCCAGTGCATTGTTATTTAGAATAGTTACATATCTATAATCTGCAAAGAAAAAGAACACACATGTTCACTTAAAACCATAAATAACTATTCTGTGGACATTGCAATGAAAAACATGGCATCTTCATATACCATACATAACTTTTCTTAAGTGGTTATTATTGTTGGGAGTGTTTTTTTGTATTGCATTATGTCTGAGGTAAAAGACTTCTGGAAACCATGCCTTGGTACGTGCTTTCAAGAAATGTTAACATTGCCAGGGATAATGATTCTTTCTAATTTTCTGTTGTATGGAAATGTTTTGGGGCCATCCTATATTCATACATGCCATATTTTCTGGAGACCATTCAGGGGGATTTGTTCAGAAAGGCTGAAAATTCAGGGGGATTTGGGTCATATTCAGGGGGATTTTTTAGCAGGTTTTATGCACCAGTCAATTGTAACCACGCCCCCCCCAGGTCCGGGGGTATACCGGGGAAATGGGCCGTGTTTTACCTTTCAGGTGGCCCCACAGTGCCGGGTGAATGCAGTGGTTTTGTCTTTGCTTTAAATATAGCAGGGAATGGGCCTTACCTAGGGTCCCTGGGGTGCGGGGGCATTTGTCGGGGATTTTACCATCTATTCGTTCCTGCAGGGTGGGGTTTTTAGCCGGGGTTGGCTTGACCGAAAGTCAAAGTCCCAGCTAATAGCCCACCTGGGGGAGGGCGTGGTTACAATTGACTGGTGCATAAGTTTGCGATATTTCAGTAAAATATTCTGTTAAAAAGATTTAGTTATTACTAAGTATGTTGTCCGAATCATCATATATAATATAACATGATTTACATCGTTTAAAGCTTCATGACTTCACAGAAATGCATCTTGAAATATTTTTTGATTTATTTGGTGAAAATAGAAGCAGTTGCTTTAAATATGAAGTAGTTTTAACTGTTTTTTGTGCTTTCTAAATCTTAGGTGCGGAATATCTTATCTGGAGAATGAACCATCAGTATGGAGTGGCCTGTAAACAAACTGAAAAAAATGCCCTGTTAAGATGTAAAGTAGACTTTTATATTTTTTTGTTACTTTTATTTTACATATTTACTAGCAAATTTCTAAACCTATTTCAGGAACATGGACTCCATTTAATCCAGAAACAGTGAGATTGATGATAGGTATTTATATTTTTCGTTATAGTGCAATATGAGTTTAAAACTTAAAAGCAGAAACATTTATTACTGTGAAATACATTCAGGCCTAAAAAAAAATACATTTGGTTCGGGTTACCCGACCCTACCTACGGAATAGGCGCCGACCCTACCGTTTTTATAGTCAGTTTGAAAAAAAAAATGAAAAACTAAAAAAAAATAAAAAAAAATAATGTTTTTCTTTTTTTTGGTGCTTTTCAATATGTAGTATAAACCTTAAATGCTTATATAGACGATAACTTTAACACCATTCTCCAATGATGAAAATGACATTCTTATATAAAGTCTAATAAAAAAAATTAAAAAAAAGCCTACCTACCCTACCTATTTTTGGAAAGGATGTAACCCTTACCAAACAAATTTTTTTTTTAGGCCCTCATGTAAAAGAAAATCCGCTGAAATACAATTTGTGATACCACCGAAACTTCAGATGAGGATTTATAAAATTAAAAGTAAAAACTATCAGTTAACATCAATGAATTTGATATATGTGCCTTTACTATCATCACATCTGTTCAATAATCATTTTATTCATACTCCAATGCTTCCAGGAATGTTTGACCGTGACAATTCGGGCTCCATCAACTTCCAGGAGTTTTCCGCGCTGTGGAAGTATGTGACAGACTGGCAGAACTGTTTCCGTAGTTACGACCGCGACAACTCTGGATCCATCGACAGAAATGAGCTTAAAACAGCATTAACTAGTTTTGGTATCAGTAATTTTCTTTATACCGGTACTAATATTTAGACTTTTTACAGTTAAAGGCCCGTTTGGGATGATAATGCCCTACTGTGCATCTCCTGTTAATAGCACTGGTGTAACAGTAGGGGCCATTTCCTGTGTATTTGTTTATTGGGTTGATACTTCAGAGTAAATAATCTCATTGTCTCACTTATACATATAATCAATATGCATGGCTAATGTATTTATTAATTAAACCTAGTGGAAATAAATAATTAAAAAATGAGAGTGATAAGTTTTTAGATAGTTATATAACATATATATTATATTAAATCCATTTTAAATGCATGGTCACCATCGTTATATCATAATTGTGAAGCATCTTGGTCATATTAATGGGTTATTATATATAATATTACTCTTATTCTTATTCAGAGGCATTGTAATAAAAATATTATTTTCATTTGAAAACAACAACAACTAAAAGACAAGATGTATTGTCCATTTCTGTAATAACAACTTCACAGCTGGACACTCAGATCCAAGATTTCTGTTAAAAGTCATTGTAGTAGAAACTATCATCAGGCCATCATAAATGTTACAATATATACAAATATTATATTTTCATACAGATAATACATGTGAATTGACACCATACCTGAATGGGTTTTGTTTACAGGTTACAGATTATCAGACCGGTTTTATGAGGTTCTAGTTCGGAAATTTGACCGACAAGGGCGCGGGACGGTAGCCTTTGATGATTTTATACAGTGTTGTTTGGTATTGCAGGTAACGAGGTCATGTGTGTCATTCATCACTAACATGTTTGCCAGTTTAAACAGCGTTTGAGTTTGCTTAAGTTGCCACCTTATTTTCAGGCTATCGTTTGTCTGACCGTTTCTACGATATACTGGTCAAGAAGTTTGACCGGCAAGGTCGTGGAACGGTGGCGTTTGATGACTTTATCCAATGTTGCGCTGTTATTCAGGTAGATTTTTGCAAATGGCACAGATACAAACAAAAAAGCATCCTCAGTCACATTTATGCATGCTATATATAGTTATGAGGTGGTATTCATAAAACTTAAAATAGTCATTTCTTAATGAAGGTTAATTTCTTAACCTTTTCATAGTCATTTTCAAAGTATGTATAAGTGATATTAACTTCAGAGTATTTATGTTTGATGCATTCATTAAAATTAATATATTCCAGATATAATTAAGCTATTACATGATACATTTGTATGATAAGAGAGAAACTTAATTTAAACCAGAAAACTAACTTAAGTTAGGAATGACTGAACTTGAAGGCGTTTTATGAATACAGCCACGGTGTTGGTTTTGCACTGCTTGTTCAAACAGAAATGAGTCAGAAGTAAGATCTAGTTATCAGAATATATGCTTGCTTTAAAGCTGCACTTTCACAGATTTAACGGTGTTTTTTTATTTTTTGTCTTGGAACGAGCTAATTTTTGCGAAAATCCATGGAAACCAGTTTTATAAGACTGCTGACAAAAAATTAGATCACAGATTTTTATATTTAAGTTCAAAAATTGATGTTTTATGCATTTTTCTTAAACCGTAAGTAACGGTTTAAGCCTTAAAACATTAATTTTCAAACGGAAATATGAAGATCTGAGATCTGATATTTTGTCAGCAATCTCATATCATTGGTTTGCAGATATTTACGCAAAAATTTGCTCTCTCCAAGACAAAAAATGAAAAAGTTGTAAAAATGGTAAATCTGTGAGAGTGCAGCTTTAATGGAATCATAATCTTAATTTGACAGCTAATGACTAATGACTCATTATTGGAACAATATTAATCTTGAAAAACTGTAACATGTCTATATCAGTATATGCAAATATTTATAGCTAAAGATGATATATGCAAAAGGTATATATAATCTGTGATGATAATGTGCTAGACATAGAATATCATGTTTAAGGTTCAATGTTTGTAAAAGATTTTATGTCTGTAAAGTTTATACTGAGCCAAATCTTCGGATAAAATAAAATATGTTTTTGCAGTGGTCGGAATTAGCACAAGCCCGCAAGCCCTGCACTGATAAAATGACACCCGGGCTTGCTCAAATTCTGAATTTTATATAGCAGGTCTTGTTCAAAAATATGATTCCATGCAATAGTATCAGAATTCGGGCTTGTTCATCCAAAAGTCTAATTTCGATGACTGTTTTTGTTGCCTATTCGTCAACAAATTTTCTTACTTATTAAATAGCAAATGCATCCATTTCTGCATTATTTTTTTTGCTTTAAAGCATGTCATAGATTTTTGCTTTATAAAAATACCGGTAGCTTTAAGACTCAATTTTATACCTAACCTGTCAAGACCGATATTCAATTGGAAATTTATCCGTTCATCAAGATAAATGTAACATTCCTTTTTCAATTTTCTTTATTGAAAATAAGTTTTAGCCACACCAAATTGAATTCTATGTTATTGGATTTCCTGCATGTTATTCTTCAAAATATTATTTTTTTCCTAATTTGCCCGCATTATTAGAAGTATATCAAAATTTAGTTTTCGAAGCGGCATTTTTCGGTCTAATTGATCACAAATTGTCTAGTGTTTTGTAATGAATAATCAATTAGCCGTACATTTTTCTCTGTCGAAAAACTTAGGGAAAGAAATTCATTAAAGCTGCACTCTCACAGATTGACAGTTTCAACTTTATTTTTAATTGTTGTCTCAGAATCAGCTGATTTGCAAGATAAGAAAAAATCTCAAGTATTTTGAAAACTGCAGAAACTGTGTTAGTAAAATATCAATTTTCGAACATAAATACATGTGTATAAAAAACAGCGATCTGATCTTTTGTCATCATGGTTTCCAGACATTTTTGTGAAAAATAGTTTAATGCAAGAACAAAAGTTGTCAAAACAGTCAGTCTGCTTCGGTTATGTTTATCTCAAAACTTTTTACATACTCAAAATGTGCAGATCATTCAAGTTCATTCATGGCTAGACTGACGATAATTTTCAAGAAGTCTCTTAATTTTCACGACGATTAAAGAAATTTGATTGATCAAAATGCACATGTACATGAATGATTTGAAAACCAATATATACACAATTCATTATCAGAATTGGAAACATAAATATTGGCTTGCTTTGATAGCTGAATGAGCATAACAAGTTGATTAGTAACCTGTTGGAATTCATCTTTGTCTTGTATATTGATATTCATTTCATGATTTTTTGCTTTCATTTAAGCCAGGAATCAGCTTTTATTCAGAAATAAATAATGACATTGTGGAAACATTTCTTTTTGATGTTCATGATGTGGCATTTGTTCCATGTTTATACAGAAAATCCCTCGTGCTTCATTTTTTTTCTGAAAAAATCTGATGACCTTGAAATCAATTTGTTATGGCCTTACTTAAAAAAACTTAAACATGGTTTTATCAAACACATTCACAGAATACTTGAGTTCAAAATGGTTGCAACTCAAATAAAATTCAATTATCTCATAATACGTATTGATAATCAAATTAATAAAATAGCAAACCCTTTGATGCAAAAAGTTTGCATTTTTAAATGCAGTGAAGATTATGAAGTTTATTATGCCCCTCTTCAAAGAAGAGGGCTATATTGCTTTGCACATGTCGGTCAGTCAGTTCGGCGATCCCATGGCCCTCAAACTTGACATCTAGGCTGGGCAGTGACCAGTAGATGTCCCTTAAGATTTTGAGCTCAAAGGTCAAGGTCACAGTAACCTTGAATGCGAATAGCTTGTGCGAAAATTACTACATGATGGGTTGAGTTTTGGTCCTCAAACTTAATGTGGAGGGTGGGTGTGACCAGTAGATGACCCCTATTGATTTTGAGGTCATCAGGTCCAAAGGTCACTGTGACATCAACACAAAAAGCTTCTCTGATTGATAACTGAAGAGTGCCTAGCCCTCTTCATTCTTACCACATTGGTATGGCATCATTCTTACCTACTATCCTCACACTCTGAATGGTCATACTCTTAAAACTGCCTCACAGGCAACTAATGTCAATGACAAATCATCTGTCATTTTGGTCCATGCATATTTCATTCAATTGTCCAAATATTCCTGACAACATTGCACTAAGGGGGGTGTTATGATTTACAAACATCTCTTGTTTTTACTGCAGTGTCAGACTGTGAGATGCAAATTGGTTTTATGTTCTGTTTATAGGTAGATGCTTGAAGCATTCATTGTGTTGTTGCTTTCTGACAGACAGGTGTAAATTACGGTATAACAGAACAGAACAGAACAGAACAGAACAGAATGTTTACTTAATCATATATAGGTCATCAAACACAAAAACAAATATAAACATTAAATATTGCATGCATGATTGAACAAAATGAATAATTTTGCAATATTATTTGCTATCAAGTTATACAATATTGTGAAAAAAACAAGGTTATTTAAAAAGAAGTGTATTTGAAAAGGTCTTTATTATGTATTATATATTCAAGTTTCTTATATTAAAAGCTTTGGTACAGAAAATAGCTCATCTTATAAACAGTCATGTTTATTATTAGAATTAAGCAATGATTTTAAATTTCTAAATTACTAAATTATAAAATCTAACAATTTCCAATGGCAATGCTGCATAGAGACTGGCTATCATTTATTGTCTTGGTGGTGTTGGCTTGAATCCTGTTTTTAGCTCGACTATTCGAAAAATAAGGAGAGCTATACTACTCACCATAGTGTCAGCGTAGACGTCACACTCAGTATATACATCATTTATTTCATTGAATATGTATTTCCAACTATCCAATATACTTAATTAATGAAGTTAGATAACACTTTTTTGAATACAATGCAAATTATGGGCTTTTATTATTTGACTTAGAAATTCTAGTTAAGGTTTTACATGTTAGCACACATAGGTTAATATCTCAGCAACTACTTGATGTATTGCATTGAGACTTTATATAATGGAACTCAACCACCCAACCTACTTGAATAACCAAGTTAGATAACACTATTTTGCAAACATTGGCCCTTTATTGGACTTAGAAATTCTGGCTAAAATTTTGTATGTAACCACATTTATGTTAATATCTCAGCAAATACATCATGTATTGCATTGAAATCTAATCTAATTTTACAGTGATCCATGCATGTTTCACCAAAACTTTTCAATCCTTGCACAGAAAAGCGGCGGAATAGTCGAGCGCACTGTCTCTGTGACAGCTCTTGTTTCCATTATAGTAATATTATTCATTGATTGTACTTTGTATGCTTGGTGTTGTTGGTCTGAAGCCTGTTTTTCTAGTGTAGTAATATAATTATTGCCTGTACATCATACCGTATTCACCACTCTTTCTTTGCTGTAAGTGACACAAGGATATGTTGACTCAAAGTCCAGGTGTATTTGTTTGTCCAAGGTTATCAGATGGCTAGCAAATCTCTCCATTGCTGTTACAGTTGTGAATATTTATATTCCGCTGGTTCGTAATCATGTCAATTGTATGGCAGGTAGTGATGAAACGATTATCGAGTACAATCGATAAATCGTCGCTGACAATGCTATGTCGGTGACAATCGATAGCAGTTGTCCAAAATCGATGTCGCTAATGTTACTTCCAGTAACTACGTATTTTTTGTTATGCGGTAAAAGTATAGAAAATGTCATTTTCTCTTTCCATTTAAATTATCGTGCTAATACTATTTACAAAGAATGTATTCCTAAATGATATTATGAGCTTTCGATTATTGTTTGATGGTAAATCGAAATACTTGGTCTGATTCGATTATCGATAGCAATTGAAGTCCGATTTTCAAACACTAATGGCAGGGAAGCACCTTTTGCGTTCTCATTAAATCAAATGTTAATTTTTTGTAGAATAAATTATTGCCTCTGTTGCATTAAACAGTGGTAGAATGAGACATACAGTATGATCTTTTTTTGCAACAACAAGGTCTGCATTAGAGAGGAAATGGTATTGATTTATTGACAGTTCTTACAAAGATGTTGACTTTATTAAATTGTCTGGGGCTTTTTAAAAGATAAACCCTTGGCTTACATGCTCCTAACAAAGTACAGAGGTATTATTATTAAGCCATATCCCCTGGGCCAACTGAGAGAAAGCCATGTAGTCGAGCATTGACATCCACTGACATTTCTGATCAGCTGGGTCTTATCAAGAAAACAAAGCAAATTAATAGAGAAAGTAATCTATTTACAGAATTTCTTGTGAAATGTTATTTACGGTTTTCATTAATGTTGGAATGAATATTTTTGTTCAACTGTTATAGTTTTGTTTGCATTTGATTGCACATGTAAATCAATTGAAATAAACTGCTACCGTATATTGTGGTTTATACTTGTATCATTGGACTACTTTGTTTTTCATTTTAACTGTAGTTTCTATGAGTAAGGTCAATGAACTTACTTTGTTTCTTATCTTCAATCATAGTTGGTTTTTGAATTTTACCCCAGTACTAAATAACCGAATGAAATGAAAAATATCTCTCAAGTCTTTCTAATATATGGTTCAATGTAGGCAATATTTTTGCCAATCTGTATATTGTATATCCAGTCACTATATGACCTGTCTTACCTTTCAGACGCTGACCGGTGCATTCAGAAATCATGACACGGATCAGGACGGATGGGTTACCATCTCCTACGAACAGTTTATGACCCTTGTTTTCAGCTTGAAAAGCTAAAACTGAGAACAGAAAAGTGTCTATTCCTTTTTACTCTTCAGAGCCCATATTCTTTAATGTCTTGAGGCAGAGGTATTAGTTTTAATTGTTAAATGACTACAAGAGGAATAGTTTTTGTGAAAATTGCTATATAAGTTACTACAGACAGCGTAAAATTATTGACTATTTGTTTAGGAGAAAGATTAATAACAAATGAATGTTTTTTTGCAACATCAAAAGTTTGCATTTCTGACACGAGAGTCTAAACTCTTTCTCAAAGCATTACCTTTTATATGGGACCAGAGTGCTTGATCAACACATAACCTGAAATCAAAACAATTAGAAGTGCTAGGTTTTCCCTTTTGTTGCCAAAGTCTGCATCTGAATTTATTTGTTCTGCTGAACACAGTATTTAACACAAAACAAGTAGTTATGGCACTAAATGTTTAACTTAGTGAGGATATATTTTATCATGATTTAATGAAACAAAACTCTACAGCATGATGAAGTGAAAGTGTGAATTCAATGGTTAGTATTCATCCATATTTGTAAATAATAATGTTTTGTCATGATTTAACAAAATAATATCTACAGAATGTGACCTTAATGATTAGTTTCATCGATATTCGTAAATGAAATAGTTTTGTCGTGATTTAACAAAATAATATCTACAGAATGTGAACTCAATGGTTAGTCTTTTCGATATGTCTTCTTTTCCTGATTGTAGAGTCATGTATTAATAATGATTTTAATTATTATTCGTTGTTATGAAAGTTATGTGTTATTGTAACGTTGTAATCTTGAAATTTAACAATGAAACCATACATGTAAATGCTTTTCCTCGTACTTCTGATGTTTGTGTAGTTTCTTCTCCTTTTCCCAGTCCTTCATAATTACATGTAATGTTGAGTTATCTGTTGATTTGCATTCTCAAGGCAGGATATTTACCAAGATACAAGATACAAGAATCTTTATTTAAAGTCGAGTATGTGTTAACAAGAAACTTTAGCTCAATGAGCTATTTTCCGACATAAATGACCAAGATACAAGAATCTTTACTTTCATACATTTGTTTGATGCATTTTATCTTCGTTATATATTAATTTATCTTCGTTATATAGTTCTAGATACAATCCCTACATTTCCAAACCTGTTTTCAAATTTTACCAGTTTTCTAACATTTTTACGTGAAAGACAGTGAATCAAAATTGGATTTAAGAAATGAGCTATTTGAAAATAATGGATAACTGACATATTGTAAGAAGCTTGCATCACATGTGGTTTCATTCCTGCTCTTTTTTAAACATTTGTTTATGTTTTGATGTTTACCTGCATGCATTGTCATTGGTTATGTTTTGCGCTTTGTTAATGAGTACATATGTACAGTCTAAGCCGTAGATGAGAACATTTGTGTTTCCATTCCTACCATATGCCAACATTATTTACGCAGAGAACGGTCTTGCTGTGGTCATTCTATTATCTTCATTTGTATGATTATTTATAGCAATAAAGTTCTTATATTTAGTTACTCTTATTATGTAGTGTCAAATGATGGACTGCTTTGAACATATAAATAGTTTCATACAATTATGCTCTGTAAATATTTAGGAATTGTTGCTTTTTCGAGAAACAACTTTATTTCATTGCCGAATTATGCCCCTTGGTGAGCAGATGAACGATCGAGCGGGGACTTTTTGTCCGTGTGTGTAACTTTTGTCTAAAAACATGAAACAGATGTGTTGTAGATTCACTTCGGTAATCATTAACGAAGGTCGTCAACATATGGCGTTGTTGTTGTTGTTGAGTTTATAAAGGTCTGCCCGCGCCCTATAGTGGCTGCACTATGGCTTGACCCCGTCACAGTGTGACTGAAACGTGTTTTTGATATCAAAGGGGGAGTTTTATTCCCACCGTTTTGTGGGATATTATCCTTATGAGTAATTTTGAACTCAAATGCCGCGGGCCCTACGATGAATCACATCAAGAGTGGTCCCACAGCTCTGAACATATGGCGGTGGTGTGTAATTATTTATACCCGCACTCGGGCCTCGCCCATTCGTGAGAGCTCCGACATTGTTAAGCCATTTCAGGTTTCGGGAGCATAGTGCACAGACATAATGTAACCCTGGTTAGAGCTACCCTGGTTCTTTAACGTGCAGCAGTGTATGGCACTGTCACACAGGACACCCATTTAACATCCCTCCCGGAAGACGAATAGTAGTGTGGCGGGGAATCGAACCTGCGACCCCTGGAATGAAGTGTGTTACTACGGATCCGCCACTATAATGTTTGGCAGAGCACAGTCATGGTTTTTGTCGAAGGTTTTAGCTATTACTTAATTGGGTAAAAAGTTAACGATGGCTTTTTAGGAGATAACATATATACTTGACGGAATAGTGTTGTTGAACCGTATTTTCACACATACGAATTCGTCACCTGTGTGAAAAATCGTACATAATCTTCACACATGTGACAAATACATAAGAATGTGTCACAAGAAGGTATTGTGAAAAAATCGAGTTCTCTTCGCCACCTCTTAGTACCAACAATATTTTCACAACCCGTCATTTATTAGCTACCGAGGGTCATTTAATCAATACATATTTTTTCCAGCAGCCGTAACTTTGAATATTTGCTGGCAAGTGTAGCCTCACTCCTGGATTTCATGTTTGTACCGCGTTTATAATGACAGAAGTTATGGCCTTTAAATAATCAGAATACAGTTTTGATGGTATTGTGATAGGAACAGGAGCAGGACTTTTCAACCCCTATTTTAAATACGATTCAACCCATACGTGTTTGGACTTTTCAACCCCTAGTTGAAATATTTTGATAGCCATATTTAAGACTTCAACTCCTGTATAAAAGACTTTCCAACCCCTATTATTTTTTGTCAGCAAGATGTCGTCTTTTTCATTGATCTTTTTGCAAGAAACTTGACAAATTAACAAATTGTTATTGAAATACAATTAAACATTTGTTTGTCAAAGCAATTTAAGCGAACTAGAGATATAATTCATTTATTAGATTTATTTGATATATTTATTTGAATATATACATCAATCTGCCAGTACAATTTAATGTCAAGAGACCTGACTGAAATGTTAAAATAAGCACGATTGTCACACTAATCCATCACTGCTGACACGAATACCGAATTTACCCAATCCAGGGATTTTTATGGATTCTCATCCGAAATTTCAGAGTGGTGTTGGTGCGAGTGGGCGTTTGCTTTACATCAAAAACTTGTACAGTTTTCAAATAACTTTCCAAAATCTCAATAAAAGCCATGAAGCATGGGCTTTTGGACATGGGCGGGCGCGGATGATAATATTGATAGAAATATGTGGCGCAATTCTCTTTAACTCCATTGCCGATGGAGGATTTTGTAACAACGGCAGAATCGTTGTTTTCTTATATCGTTCAATGTTTTTCCGACTCTTCTTTTAATCGACACGGCTTATTTTTTCTTACACACCGGATAGCCATTTCCGGGGAACTTAGCCATGCTGTAAAATCTAACGCGCCAATTCGTATTCCTTTTATTGAATGGTATATGAAGAGTACATTATGTCAGATAAATAATGCGCAGTTACATTATTATGCAATATTTTTAATATTTTATTTATTTTAACAGGCATCTAAAATAACTACGCGTCATGACGCCAATAAACAACGTTGCACGCGCGTTTTGGTAAAATTGTACTTAAATGTGTTTTCTACGTTAATCTTTCAATAAACTCTTAATTTTGCGCATGCAAGAAAACTAACAATCATGTTTTGCCAATCTGGATCTTAAAAATCGACTCTGCGGCACGCTGCATGGCAGGGTACTCGGCAAGCCATGTTACCGGGTTTTGCGCATACCATCGGGTTGGATTTTTTCTATCTGGACCGTAAATGGACCCCTCCCCCCCATTTTTTGACCTTTGTTGAAATTATCCTTTAAAATATCATGCCGTCAAATTCGAAGACAGTCTCGATTCATGCAATAATATACTTAAATAATCATCTGAAAAAATACTGTCCGAGTTAAAAACTGTCAATGCCAGGTAACATGGTCTCATACAAAGGTGCTCTGTGACCTTGTCCGTTCAGCTTCGTATCTGAATCCTGCACTCGATACGTTTTCATGTTATGGTTTACATTTGTGCCAAGTCATTCTATAATATATCTATGCACGGCAAAGATATGCTTTAGACAAAATCAACACCTTCATAGTTTTTATTTCGATCAAAGTTCAAAGTACACTGTGCTCTTTACGTTTGAGCTTTGGACCTTGGTTGTGCCCAGACACTTACTTTAGGTGGTCAACACTTGTGTATTATTACTTGAAAATCGGTCCATGCATCATAAAGTGACACTCTTATTCAGACGGACGGACGGATGTTATCGAGCAATCCTATAAACCAAAAGCAACAATGATCTGCCATTCAATAAGACCACTTCATTCTTTGTCAAACCGATTTCAAGATAGTGAATGTTAAAGGATTTCAAGTTTATGATACTTGTGACCTTGACCTTTGACAACATGACTCTCTCGTTTAAACTTTATTTATTTTACGACGATTGCGAAGAAAAGTATACAAACTAGTAACGAGGAAGTCACCCTCGTTGGCACAATGTTGTCTTGTGTTGAGGGGGAACCCGGAGAAAACCCAATAGCGAGTGCTCTAATCACTGGCTCCTTTAACCAACATGGAACTTCTACTACAAATTGAAAACAATCACCTTGTGAATGATAAAATATTAGTGTCAAAAGATTATTTAGATATTAAATGTTAAAAAATGACATTTTTTCACCCCATGTGACATTGACCTTTGATCCAATGACACTAAAACTTTCATTTGGCAGCCAATCAATATGTTTTATCATCCTGTGAAATATTAGGGCTCCATCAAACAGCGCAGGACAACATGCCCCCTATATCTGGTAGGACAAAAACGTTGTTTGGAATAGGTTACGTTTTCGTATGAACATGTTTTATAGATGTTTTCTCCCTTTTTTTGACGGTGAAATTTATGTTTTTGCTTTGAGGAAAGGGGTGGGGGGGGGGGGAGGTAATGTATTGAACTAAATTCGTATGCGCGAAAATTATGGTTCAGCAGAGCATGTCCATTTTCAAATTTTAAAGGATATTTTTGCACCCACATACGGAGTTCTCGATACGGTATGGAAGTTGTTGAATAGACTGAGTCTGGCGAACACAAGGATAATATCGAACACGGTTACAAGGTGAATTTGGCAATGAACTTTTGTGCGTGTGCAAACACAGTCAAAGTGCAATCATGAGAATTGCTTGCTGTGAAGAAATAAAACATTGTTGGTAATAACGCTTTTTTCTCTCGGTAGACGAATCCATTTTTTCATCTGGCACGTTGTAATAATCCCTATAAATATCTCAAAGCACAATATAAACACAGCCTTGCAGACAAAACTAATATATCTCGAGATCTATGATTAAGTTCACAAGATCTGACATGTTGATTGATGTAGAACCCGGTATTTATTTGATCCATTCACGCCTTCTGTTCAGGCAAATGGCAAATCTTTAATAAGAAGTTCACCAATTTTGTCGAGTGTGAGGTTGGTAAGATTGTAAGCTTTTCAATTGCCTTTTTTCGATCTGTAAGAAATACCTATATATGTTAAATGAATTGCTTTTTAAAAAAACAAGGGTCCTTTAAGCATGCTTGTGGTCTGCATCTCACCTCAGGATTTTCATAACCCCTGGGTAAAACAAAATATTTGAAATTTCAACATCAGGAGTAGCGAGTAAATTGGCTTGTCGCCCCGTGGTCACTTCAAAATAAGGTGACCAAAAACAAGACTATATTGTATCATTAAATAGAAGCACATGATTGCATTGCCCGATGGATCTACTAAAAAATCACGCCAAATCGACAAGTTGCGGTAATTGCTTTCGCAACTGGAAATAAAGTTGAAAAAGATAAGTGCCAATGTGTGTATACTACGTGATAAATTACGTCATAAATGCTACGTCGGAAGGCAACATTTTGCTTTGAATGAAGGCTTTCAACAAAGATAACTTCCTATTTCTTCACCATTTTAAATGACACATAGCGCAGTCTACAACGCTTACGGAGCCCTGCCTTTGGGCTTACCAGAATTTGATCGAGAGTTTAGTTTCTTAAAACACTTCTTTTCACAATACGGCCGTCTGACGGAGCACTATCAAAACATTATTTTGGAAAAATGTTTGTCGAAGTGTTTGATGAAACTAATCACCTTATAAAACTCCGGTAATACAAAGAAGACGGGGTTCTTTAAGCGGCATAGACAGTCCTTTGTTTTATTTTAAATGGTGTAATAAAAGAAAAGTTAACTTTGATTTAAGTCTTCATTTTAAGCAAAATGTTGCCTTCTGACGTAGCATTTATGACGCAATTTATCACGTGGTATACACACACTGGGCATGGACACCTTTCAGTCTGGGGAATCTTAAATATAAGCAGTCGACTGTCGATGACCTGAGACCAACGCGTATTGTGCTGTTATATCAGCGAGTTATTCTTAAATCAATGCTATGGTTCGGGTGAACTAAAATATAATGCTTTTGTGTAACGATCAATGACCTAAACATACTCGGGGTTGTGAAACACGGTCGGGACAAGGTGAAAACGTGTTCTCGAGATATTTTAGAACCAAACCACGTATAAAGGGTGAGGAATCACGTGACTTCAAATGGGTTCTCACATGTAACACCAATGGTCACAAGCGTGAAGCAAAAAAGTGAGTGATTTTAAATTCTTAAATATCTTAATGATGCAATCACTGGCCAAAAATTCAAATCGGCATTTTGTTGAACAATGCAATGCTGAAACTTTAGCGAAGGACTGCTTATTCAAATACAGGCAAATTTAAAACTCTTGTACCAGAAGCAGAAAATAGCTTTTTTAGGCTGAAAAGTCAAAAAGGTTATTTAGAAATTAACATAACTTTGAAGTCACGTGATTCCTCACTCCGGTATAACAAATTGACAGACAAAAACGACTGCATGGACGCACGAACAGATAGATGATCTACGAACATACACTCGAGTGTGCAGTTCGTGTAATAGGGTACCAATTAATGTATTCGTTTCTGCAATATAAAGAAACATGTTGAATATTTGAAAGCTATTTTGGAACGCGATCCAAATGTTTCATGAGTACCAATTACCCAACATTGATGGGCGAGCATATATTGATTGTAATCAATGATTCAGAAGAAACACAATTCTAGGGAATTTATTTTGTAAAGCAAACAAATAAATATGTTGTATAAATAGCATATCATTTTCAGACGACCGAATTGCTATAAGTTCTCTTTGAAAAAGACCAATTGCATTTAAATGGTCGATTGATTTTCTCTTAAGCGTTCGTCTATGACAATTTTCTAAACTTCCGAATTCATGAAACAATAGAAGACAAAAATGATAAAACTAACTGTTTAAAATAAACGAAATCCATAATAAAACAAATACAAAGATTGACATATCCATTATGATGTCGAATTAAAAAAAAAATGTTTTTATCTATAGCCGATGTTTGATCACAAATAACAATGTTTTTTTCTCTATAAATTCTAAGCAAAAAATCGGAAATAAAACACAACAACACAAGGGCTTACGATTTTGTTTAACATTACACTTTTCTTTAAATTGTATTTTAACGTTATATTAAAACATAATTCCATAACGAAAAACGCACATTTAAATGCTGGGGTTTGATATTCGTTGATTGTCCAAGCTCAATTTTAAGCTCGTCTACAACACTACACACACACATGGCAACTCTAGAATAATACCTATCACTGACAAACCAACGAAGAACATTTATAATGCTACACATAGTACATGTAAATATGTTACGGTAATTAATATTTAAAAAAAACATTACAAAATATGCTACCTTTACACACTACTTAAAAATAAGCTGCCTTTAAGCAGTAAATACAGCATCAGAACACTGAAATTAACTGATATGAATGTTCTAGAAAGAAAAAAACACACAACAAAAACAACAATATTGTTTGCATTTGAACAGTCTTATTCAGTAAAAAATCAAAAGCAAATACTGAATAACTTCGTCGAATGTGACATATATGTGGCAATGATTCGTAGTTTGCAATTAAATATTGTCTATTAACTGTGCATAATTCGCACTTTGTGGTATTCATGATATGATAATATATTGGGAAAATCTTTTATCCAACACATTCTCATAACAATGTTTTTTCGAGGGTTCGTAAAAAGAATAATTTCAAGGAAACGAGACGAGAAATATGCATTGATGATATGCAAAAAAACTTCACCTAATTAAAATAAAGGAAAATTATGTACATAATATCCAAGTGACCACGACCCGCTCGTCTACGGGGAAGCCATTTTTTTCGTCATTGGTCACGTGACTCTGAAAAGTTCACATCACGCGATGTTCAACGCTTGAACGTCACCAAAACATGTGTACCACGTGACTCAAACCTTGGGTTCCTCTACGGTGCTGTTCTTGTTGCAGGAAGTGAGGACCATTGTTAGCTCCTCCTTGTTGATCTTCCCGTCCCTGTTCATATCACACTTGTCCAGCAGGATCTTCTGGCAGTCCAGCAGGTCGTCGGCGTCATAATCCTTGCAAGTCAAATATATTTGCTCAAATTTGTTAAATAATAATGATTTAATTTTCGTCCAGGAAAAGTTATTGTAATAAAATGTAGGCATTGCAAAACGTATTGTATTGTATTGTATTGTGATCTTGTATTGGATCAACAGAAGAAAAACTAAGAGCATTCAAGAAAACACATTAATAGTAATACATTGGCATGATTATTCTGGCGGAAAAAGGAATTACGAATGAACAAGATTCTGTCTTAAAGGATGCAGAGAATGCGAAGCTCAGTGATTATCTGTTTTTCACCTCCATTATTCAACTTCAGGATATGAAGGGATACGCCCAAATTATGACGTCAATAAAAATGATATATCTGGAGTTATTAAAAAAAACGGTATAAAAAGCATAGGTGACGGTACCTGTCAGTGATGGTGGTTTTCTATACAGTAATATGTTCATCATAGTAAACAATATTATAAATGAATTAATTATTGCCAAATGACCTTTGTGTTTCATTTTTTCTAGAGTAATTTCCTTTACAAGTATTCTTCAAAATTTGTTTCGTTCAATTACTTGCTCTATGTACAAGCATTAACTTAGGAAGTTGTTTCATCACTTAAAATGACGCTCAAATTGATTGAACCAAGCGGGATTAAAGGACCAAAAGTAATGCTTCAACATATTCAAGGTAGTGCAGTGTCACTGTGGTACAGGATAAAACTATCTGGGTTTTTTTCAAAATAGTACATACGTCCTCGACGAGTTCCATCAAGTCCTTAAGGAAGCCGTGGAGTTCATCATTCTCAATATATCCATTGTGATCCTGAAATGTTAGCAGAGTTTAATGATAATGGGGAACCTATTGATATGCAACACGCAGCTACTATGAATTAAGTCTTTATAAGACAGTAGGAACCACGTACGGTTTGAGCGTATTTAAGGCGATATATGTTGATATAAGACAGCAGGAACCACGTACGGTTTGAGCGTATTTAAGGCGATATAGGTTGATATAAGACAGTAGGAACCACGAACGGTTTGAGCGTATTTAAGGCGATATAGGTTAATATAAGACAGTAGGAACCACGAACGGTTTGAGCGTATTTAAGGCGATATAGGTTGATATAAGACAGTAGGAACCACGAACGGTTTGAGCGTATTTAAGGCGATATAGGTTGATATAAGACAGTAGGAACCACGAACGGTTTGAGCGTATTTAAGGCGATATAGGTTGATATAAGACAGTAGGAACCACGAACGGTTTGAGCGTATTTAAGGCGATATAGGTTCATATAAGACAGTAGGAACCACGTACGGTTTGAGCGTATTTAAGGCGATATAGGTTGATATAAGACAGTAGGAACCACGAACGGTTTGAGCGTATTTAAGGCGATATAGGCTGATATAAGACAGTAGGAACCACGTACGGTTTGAGCGTATTTAAGGCGATATAGGCTGATATAAGACAGTAGGAACCACGTACGGTTTGAGCGTATATAAGGCGATATAGGTTGATATAAGACAGTAGGAACCACGAACGGTTTGAGCGTATTCAAGGCGATATAGGTTGATATAAGACAGTAGGAACCACGAACGGTTTGAGCGTATTTAAGGCGATATAGGTTGATATAAGACAGTAGGAACGACGTACGGTTTGAGCGTATTTAAGGCGATATAGGTTGATATAAGACAGTAGGAACCACGAACGGTTTGAGCGTATTTAAGGCGATATAGGTTGATATAAGACAGTAGGAACCACGTACGGTTTGAGCGTATTTAAGGCGATATAGGTTGATATAAGACAGTAGGAACCACGTACGGTTTGAGCGTATTTAAGGCGATATAGGTTGATATAAGACAGTAGGAACTACGTACGGTTTGAGAGTATTTAAGGCGATATAGGTTGATATAAGACAGTAGGAACCACGAACGGTTTGAGCGTATTTAAGGCGATATAGGTTGATATAAGACAGTAGGGACCACGAACGGTTTGAGCGTAGGAACCACGAACGGTTTGAGCGTATTTAAGGCGATATAGGCTGATATAAGACAGTAGGAACCACGTACGGTTTGAGCGTATTTAAGGCGATATAGGTTGATATAAGACAGTAGGAACCACGTACGGTTTGAGCGTATTTAAGGCGATATAGGTTGATATAAGACAGTAGGAACCACGAACGGTTTGAGCGTATTTAAGGCGATATAGGTTGATATAAGACAGTAGGAACCACGAACGGTTTGAGCGTATTTAAGGCGATATAGGTTGATATAAGACAGTAGGAACCACGAACGGTTTGAGCGTATTTAAGGCGATATAGGTTGATATAAGACAGTAGGAACCACGAACGGTTTGAGCGTATTTAAGGCGATATAGGTTGATATAAGACAGTAGGAACCACGAACGGTTTGAGCGTATTTAAGGCGATATAGGTTGATATAAGACAGTAGGAACCACGAACGGTTTGAGCGTATTTAAGGCGATATAGGTTGATATAAGACAGTAGGAACCACGAACGGTTTGAGCGTATTTAAGGCGATATAGGCTGATATAAGACAGTAGGAACCACGAACGGTTTGAGCGTATTTAAGGCGATATAGGTTAATATAAGACAGTAGGAACCACGAACGGTTTGAGCGTATTTAAGGCGATATAGGTTAATATAAGACAGTAGGAACCACGAACGGTTTGAGCGTATTTAAGGCGATATAGGCTGATATAAGACAGTAGGAACCACGAACGGTTTGAGCGTATTTAAGGCGATATAGGTTGATATAAGACAGTAGGAACCACGAACGGTTTGAGCGTATTTAAGGCGATATAGGTTGATATAAGACAGTAGGAACCACGTACGGTTTGAGCGTATATAAGGCGATATAGGTTGATATAAGACAGTAGGAACCACGTACGGTTTGAGCGTATTTAAGACGATATAGGTTGATATAAGACAGTAGGAACCACGTACGGTTTGAGCGTATTTAAGGCGATATAGGTTGATGCTAACAAGTTAAAGTGACACTCTTATTCAAATCAATACATACACATGTATAACAAACATCGATTTTGACTGATAAACCGTGAACTGCTTACTAAATAAGCTTACTGATATCAAGATTGTAACCATATATTTAATAGCAGAAAGCGCAAATATTAATTGATTGGTGTATGCTAAAAGATTTACTGTGTTTACTATAGTCTCATAGGGTAGAAATACCGTGTTTGATGCTTATTTCTTTCAATTTTAACCTCGGTATACTTCATAAGAACCATTGTTTTCGACATGTATTTATTCTTTTTGGAATATTTAAACAATATTATTAATTGTGGTAAATCTTGTCTGGGAGTAAGAGTGCATTTTTAGCTCTTTAATGCATTATCATGATTGTTTAGCTCATTTGACGTTTTACTGTACGGTATGCTGCACGTTTTTTTGTAACATACCATGTCATCACATAAAATTAACTTCTTCTTTTTTTACTTTAAACAAAAACGAACAATACAGACAACATTTGTTTCTGTTAATAGAAATCATAATTGCTTCGATATTTTGAAATATGATAACACACCATAAGGCCTAAAAATAAATATGTCCGTTTCGGGTAACCCGACCCTACCTATAAAAATGCGCCGACCCTAACTATTTTTTCCGTTTCTGAGCAAAATAAATATTCGTTAAAGAATAGAGAGTTACGAAGGGCGGATAAATGCAGATTTTAATCAGAATTATTGTTTATATGATAAAACAAAGTCAGGCAATGACAGTAATGTAGAAACGACTGCCATGTGCAAGAAAACACTCTGAACTTACGACAGATTTTGATTTTTTTTTTAAATAAAAAAAAATCCCTACCTACCCTACCTAGAAATTTTAGGAAGGTTACCCTAAACAAACAATTTTTTTTGCCTAATACGCATTTTGTTAATTACAGCTCCTATCATAGTATACATATTGTATAGTTTTGTTGTTTGTATAATTTTAATTATATGCATAAACTTGTATGCAATGGTATGTGCCTTTTTTGCTGAAGATCGTATAACTGTCTATGAATTTCATAAATGCTCATGGCCCTAGTGACTTCAGTATGTATTTGAAATCATTTAGAATCATATCTGCATTGTCACCAAGACAACTGTTTCCACAGCTATTATATCATATTACTAACACGCAAACATTTCAATGTCTCAATGATTTGATATTTTCGTATTTGAAATCAATCTCTTACCACATCATAAAGGTTGAAGACCCTGTCAATATCGTCCGAATTTAGTCGGCTGCAGCCCTGAAAAAAAGGTACCAAAATGAGATTTTATCAACATTTCGGATAAAAAGCTCTACTAAAACCCCTTGACATTTACAAGAATAATGACCGAGACAAAATATGGTTATTTAATCAGTTCATTTGGGTATTAAACTGCGCTTTGAACAGAATAAAGTGCAAATTAAACTAGCTCCATAGAAAATGACCCTAGCCAAACTTCGGTCGACGTGTTTTTCAGCGGCCGCCTTATACAAACGGGAGAAGTTGAACATAACTATCTGATATATAGTCATAAATGCATACAAGTTAAACAGGCTATATCCATTCCTATGCGTGCCAAAATATATGGTCCAATACATTTGTTTCTGAGAAAAAAAATAACTCACGAGGGATACTCAGAAAGTGATGACAATGAACCGAAATTAGTGTCTCTGTAGACAAAAATATATGAAGATTGGAGATTATTGGGTATAAAAGCTCAATTTAAGTGACAATGTATGTATACACATCTGTTGTGAATACTTGGCAGGAAATAGGAAAAATGACCTACATTAACATGTAATCACATAGGGTTGGACTTCTGAATCACTTGTATTTTGTAGTAAAACACTTCATTTCAAATGTATTTTTTTTTTCATAACTTGTTTAATTTTTGATTGGTCAGTTTTACCATGAAAACGCTCTTCAGACTTAAAACGTCAACCTTTTAATAAAGCATTAATGGCGGAAATTTCCCACCTGGATTAAGTGGCCACCTGTCTTAAGCAGCCACTTTGACCTTTTCCCAAAAGTGACCTCTTACTGACTGTAACATGCTATTTTTTCATATGTTTTAACAGTCCATTAAGTAGACCATGCATGTTATGACATTCATTATTGATACTAAAGACTTAGTTTGTCGTCAATTGTTGACGCATACCTTCTTAAAGGAACACCGACTCCATTAAACAAACAGTATAGGTATGAATCTGAATGAAATCTACAAAGCTGATTTGTTATTCACAGGTACATTAAAATTTCTAGAAACAAAATTAATGTATTTAGGTAATTACATACATGTATGTATGTGAATATGTCTATGCCTATACTATTAAACTATTTAAACAATTAAAGGAATATGTTTTACTACCCGTTACCAGAGTTGCAAGGTAATTTTGATGTGTATATTGGGGACAAATTAACTCTCAATATAACGGAATTTTATTATTTTTTATTATGATGTTTATTCATTATATGCTTTCCGGTGGTTTATAGAGATTTATCAGTGAAATAAAATTGATTTTTCACTGTTTCAAACAGTGAATATCAATTTGATATTTTTTACTGTTTTATAATTTAATCCCCATCTCCGCAATGACGATACGCGTACAAATTGACTCGTTTTTTCCACAGAAGTGTAAATAAATGACTTTAAATCACAGTTTTAGGCATATAATAAAAAGAAAACTAGTTTGTTTAAATGTAAGACCATAATATATTTCACCCATTGAACACCAAAAGTGAATATTTCACTCGTGGCTACGCCGATCGTGATATATAAATTTTGGTGCCCACTAGGTGAAATATATTACGTTCTTACGCTGAAACGAGCAGTTATCCACTATGTAATAGGTATGGGAATCTCTGCCGTGCAGACATGAGAGGTATTTACCTCACATATTTTTCATACGCTAACTTCAGTCTCCTTACCTTATGAATGCCAACCGAGCTGTTATGAGCTGATACATGTACTTACCCAAATAAAATATAAGGTCTTTTCCTATGTATTTTTATTATATGTAATAAAATAGTTTGGTGTATAACTGATTTATCTTGCAACTTTGAAACCCATCAACCCATGATTATAGTTTGTTATAAAAATATACATTCGAAACTCCTCGGCCATTTGTATTGAAAAAAAACTCGGATGTATGCCGGTACATCAGTAGAAGTTCGTAAAAAAATGAATTACTATTAATTAAATGAAGTGTTTTAGATTGCATTTGTAGATTTAAGTTTAAATTGATTGCAAGTGAAGTGTATTATTGCAAACAGAATTAAGATTTCAAAGACTTAAAGTCTTTAAGTTTATCTGCTCAATTGAAATTACTGCGCGATCTACTTGCAGCGTAGTTAAAGTGTACCGATTTCTGACATTGTAAACCGTCCATACATCCGAGGTTGATTTCGATAAAAATGGCAGAGGAGCTCCAAAGTGGAATTTCTCCTTACCATGTACCATCCGCCACTTTTGCGCTGAAATTAGCATTTCAATTAATAATTAAAAGCACTACTTTTTCGCTATTTTTCTACACTAAATTAGGTTTTAAATCAAACATTATTTTTGTATTGCCCAACACTTCATTTGTATAAAACAAACACTAATGTTTCATTAGTCAACATACCTTAAATATTGGACGACAAAGGAAGTTTTCCCTTACAGGAAGCAACCTGCAAACATAAGGAGAATATTGTTACCAATATAAAAAGACTATATTTTTATGACTATAAACCATTTGAAATAAGTATGCATTAAAGTGGTAAACGCTTTTAAAATTAAAAAAAACAGGTAAAAACGAATCGATCCCATCAGTATATGGATCGTTAAATGGCCAAGGCCGTAACCCAAATCATGCCATATACAGATTGTTTAATGGCTATGGCCGAAACCCGAATCCCGTCGTATACATATCGTTAAATGGCCAAGCCCGTAACTCAAATCCCGTCGTATACATATCGTTAAATGGCCAAGGCCGTAACCCAAATCCCGCCGTATACAGATCGTTTAAAGGCCAAGGCCGTAACCAAAATCCCGTCGTATACAGATCGTTTAATGGCCAAGGCCGTAACCCAAATCCCGCCGTATACAGATCGTTTAAAGGCCAAGGCCGTAACCCAAATCCCGCCGTATACAGATCGTTTAATGGCCAAGGCCGTAAACCAAATCCCGCCGTATACAGATCGTTTGAAGGCCAAGGCCGTAACCCAAATCCCGCCGTATACAGATCGTTTAATGGCCAAGGCCGTAACCAAAATCCCGCCGTATACAGATCGTTTAATGGCCAAGGCCGTGACCCATATCCCGCCGTATACAGATCGTTTAAAGGCCAAGGCCGTGACCAAAATCCCGCCGTATACAGATCGTTTAATGGCCAAGGCCGTAACCAAAATCCCGCCGTATACAGATCGTTTAATGGCCAAGGCCGTGACCAAAATCCCGCCGTATACAGATCGTTTAAAGGCCAAGGCCGTGACCAAAATCCCGCCGTATACAGATCGTTTAATGGCCAAGGTCGTGACCAAAATCCCGCCGTATACAGATCGTTTAATGGCCAAGGCCGTAACCCAAATCCCGCCGTATATAGATCGTTTAAAGGCCAAGGCCGTAACCCAAATCCCGCCGTATACAGATCGTTTAATGGCCAAGGCCGTAACCAAAATCCCGCCGTATATAGATCGTTTAAAGGCCAAGGCGGTTACCAAAATCCCGTCGTATACAGATCGTTTAATGGCCAAGGCCGTAACCCAAATCCCGCCGTATACAGATCGTTTAATGGGCAAGGCCGTAATCCAAATCACGCCATATACATATCGTTTAATGGCCAAGGCCGTGACCCAAATCCCGCCGTATACAGATCGTTTAATGGCCAAGGCCGTGACCAAACTCCTGCCGTATACAGATTGTTTAATGGCCAAGGCCGTTATCCAAGTCCCGACGAATACAGATCGTTTAAATGGCCATAAACGTAACCCGAATCCCGCTGTATACCTAAGGCCGTAACCCTAATCCCGCTGTATACCTGAGGCCGTAACCCAAATCCCGCCGTATATAGATCGTTTAATGGCCAAGGCCGTGACCAAAATCCTGCCGTATACAGATTGTTTAATGGCCAAGGCCGTTATCCAAGTCGCGCAGTATACAGATCGTTTAATGGCTATGGCCGTTATCCAAATCCCGTCGTACACAGATCGTTAAATGGCCAAGGCCGTAACCCGAATCCCGCTATAAACAGATCGTTTAATGCCCAAGGCCGTAACCCAAATCCCGCCGTAAACAGATCGTTTAATGACAAAGGCTGTAAGCCACATCCCGCCGAATACAGATCGTTTAAATGGCCATAAACATACTAAGTAACCCAAATCCCTATGTATACCTAAGGCCGTAGCCCTAATCCTGCTGTATACCTGAGGCCGTAACCCAAATCCCGCTGTATACAGATCGTTATATAACTAAGGCTGTTACCCAAATCCCATCGTTTACAGATCGTTTAATGGCCAAGGTCGTAACCCAAATCCCGGTGTATACCTTAGGCCGTAACCCAAATCCCGCTGTATACAGACCGTTTTAATGGCCAAGGCCGTAACCCAAATCCCGCCGTATACAGATCGTTTAATGCCCAAGGCCGTAACCCAAACCCCGCTGTATACAGATCGTTTAATGCCCAAGGCCGTAACCAAAACCCCGTATACAGATCGTTTAATGACAAAGGATGTAAGCCGCATTTCGCCGTATACAGATCGTTTAATGGCCAAGGCCGTAACCCAAACCCCGCCGTATACAGATCCTTTAATGCCCAAGGCCGTAACCAAAACCCCGCCGTATACAGATCGTTTAATGCCCAAGGCCGTAACCCAAACCCCGTATACAGATCGTTTAATGACAAAGGATGTAACCCAAATCCCGCCGTATACAGATCGTTTAATGGCCAAGGCCGTAACCCAAACCCCGTATACAGATCGTTTAATGACAAAGGATGTAACCCAAATCCCGCCGTATACAGATCGTTTAATGCACAAGGCCGTAACCCAAACCCTGTATACAGATCGTTTAATGACAAAGGATGTTACCCAAACCCCGCTGTATACAGATCGTTTAATGCCCAAGGCCGTAACCCAAACCCCGTATACAGATCGTTTAATGACAAAAGATGTAACCCAAATCCCGCCGTATACAGATCGTTTAATGGCCAAGGCCGTAACCCGAATCCCGCCATAAACAGATCGTTTAATGGCCAAGGCCGTAACCCAAATCCCGCCGTATACAGATTGTTAAATGACAAAGGCTGTAAGCCGCATTCCGCCGTATACAGATCGTTTTATGGCCAAGGCCGTAAAGCAAATCCCGCCGTATACAGATCGTTTAATGGCCAAGGCCGTGACCCAAATCCCGTTGTATACTGATCGTTTAATGCGAAGGCCGTTACCCAAATCCCGCCGTATACAGATCGTTTAATGACAAAGTCTGTAAGCCGCATTCCGCCGTATACAGATCGTTTAATGGCCAAGGCCGTAAAGCAAATCCCGCCGTATACAGATCGTTTAATGCCCAAGGCCGTGACCCAAATCCCGTTGTATACTGATCGTTTAATGCGAAGGCCGTTACCCAAATCCCGCCGTATACAGATCGTTTAATGACAAAGTCTGTAAGCCGAATCCCGCCGTATACAGATCGTTTAAAGATGCACTCTTACTCCGACCCAAATAATGTGTACCACAATTAATACACTTATTTTAATTTCCTGAAAAAGATGAATACATATCGAAAACAATGGTTCTTTATAATGGACACCGTGTGTAATTTGAAAGAAAGGTGCAGAAAACACGGTATCTAATTAACTTTATTGATGATGTTCTTTCATTTTTCTGTACATATAAGTAACCAGCGAACAACACCCTTGCAAAAAAACGTGGCGGATTCGTGCTCTAGTGGTAACACACTTGACTAACAATCCAGGGGTCGCAGATTCGATTCCCGTTAAATGGGGGTCCCGTGTGACAGTGCTATACACTGATGCACGTTAAAGAACCAGGGTAGCTCTGACCAGGGTGCATTCTGTCAGTGCACTATTCTTCAAAAACCTAAAATGACTAACACACTTAACGGAGCACTCGCCGAAAGGGCAATGCCCGAATGCGAGTATAAATAAGCTCACACCCCCTCATACCAATGCTACATGGTGGTGACCAGGCATCATTTTTTAAGCTAAAGGTTAGTACTGAGAACTGACTTATTTGATCTATTCGTTGGTTGTATCCTTTATCAAGATATTTGAATTTACATGTACAGTCGAACCCCGTTGGCTCGAACTCCCAAGGACTAATGAATATACATCGAGCCAACGAGAAATTCGAGCAAACGGGGTTAAACTTTTTATGGTATATGTCTTTGTTGTATTTTGAAGCTTGTGTGTGTCTTCCGATGATTGTCTGTTAGGCCCTGAGCTTTCTGCCTCTTGCATGGACATTTAACTTTACTTTTGGCTACTAGACTTGTCCCTTTAGTTTTCATTGCATTACTGAAATCAACTGCTAATTGTAAAACAGACCAGGGGTTGTTTTCAATAGACTACTTAGATAAAACTTTAACTTATGGTTTAGTGTTTTAATTAGCCTGTAAAATTAATTGGCCAATAAAAAGGATAGGAATCAGTGAGGCATTACCTGGGAGTAGGATTACTGTATTTTTGGTCCAATGCAT
Organism: Mya arenaria; assembly: GCF_026914265.1. NCBI lineage: Eukaryota > Metazoa > Mollusca > Bivalvia > Myida > Myidae > Mya > Mya arenaria. The sequence continues at coordinate 60,681,923 of NC_069129.1, forward strand.
TACTTAGGCTATGTATGAGAACTATTTACATAGAGTAGAGTGTTCATGATGAGTTTGGTCGGGTTTGTGCTCTTTTAAAATCAGGATGATGCGTTTGTTTAGTCATAGAGCGTCTACTTTGAACACTCACTTTGCCATTTCGCTCAACTGTAGCTTGCCATCCTTGTTTCTATCAAACAGCTGCAGCTACAAAATAAAACAGTAGACCTCGTACCACTTCATGATCAAATGTGCAACACAACCTCGACATATAACACCATGTTTAGATGAAAAACCATATTGTGGAAGCTTAATTAAAACTAATAACTGTGGAGATTGTGTTGTTTATATCCTAAGAATCAGTTCAAATATCCAATTAGAATGTGTGCAGTTTTTATGGCTTTTACCGGGAAAGCAAAATTGAAATAAATAACCATCTGCAACACTCCTCTCCCGCGTGCTATATAACATGCCATTGTCTTCAAGATTAAAATAAGTTTGCATTTTATGCTCCATTTCTTGTCAGAGCATTGTGCAATTGGATATAAAACGCATCGTGTTACCAGAGTCACGGATTGTGCTTCAAAGTAAAATATCGTTATGCGGCATAAAATGGCTATAAACTTAATTCTGTATTCCAATAACCAGACTTACCATGGTATCAGCGTAAACGATGAGCTGCTCCTCGGAAACGTCATTCTCCCTCTCTGACTGTTTTAACAGGTCGTACAGAAAATTCTGCAATTACAATACACGAGTCTGTTAGTTCAACAAGAATCGGGAGAACTTACTCAGAACAGCTATATATATATATACCATGTACCTCAAATAAAAAGAAACATGGTTTACATAACGTTATCCATGATTATCCGTATTTTGTTAGTTTGTTATTATCTTAAAGAATGTTTAGCCTCTCCGTATATCTCTTAAAAGCTGTAAGTAACTATTTAAATATTTTCATGTACACTTCTCGTGTCCGTTATGGTCATTAGGGACTACAATAATTGTGGCAAGGTGCATCTCACGCTCAAGTCGCCTAAGCGCAAAGCAGCCAAGACAGGTTGCTTTGTGATGCACGCATTCTGTTGGTCCTAGGGTATTGTAATGTCCGGACACACCAATGAATTAATATTGATGAATTTTTCGGGAGACATGAGGATAGAAATGCAATTCGAAATAACAAAATCTAGTTTTTGTCCACCTTTTCCGATAATGTGCGCAACAAGAAATTTCAGAGCAACGCGACTATGCCCCCGATTGGGCCTAGTGGGAAATTTACAATCATAACAAAACCATTCAAAAAGTGCTTAAATAATATAAGTTGATTGATTAAAAATCCATATAATGTAACATTGACCTTAATATGACTGTGACATTGAGCACTGGAGAATGACAATTCTGTGAATGTCCATGATTACACATGTATATAATACTATGGCTGAGACGAAAAGTATTACTATAACATTTTGAAACATGACCTCACAGTGTGACGATAAGAGCATGCAAATCATTGCCCATCGCGCTTTTTTTCTGGGAAGAAGTGTTTAATTCTATTTTATAATAACAAGGTTATGCCTCAGCTAAAAAGCACTGTTGTTAAGTGTATACTTCACAACATTGACCGCCATGTTTGACTTTTACTTTTTTACTTTTTAGACGGGGTAATGAATTATATCTGAGACATCTTACAATGGTGACAATATCTATTGAATTTGATTTAATTTCAACTAATGATAACAAAGTAATGACTGAGACACAAGGTATGGCAATGCAATCCTAATTGCACAGCCTTGAGCTACCAGTGTGGACCTTGACTTTTGAGATAAGGCCTTGACCTTTTGTGCGACACACCTTCACGTGATGCTCTACAAATATGGGAAATTTAAATAAATCCCAGTTAATAGTTAAAATGTTAAGGAAGAGGCACGAATTATTGGTATGAAATCATAGTTTAGTACATAAACCTACAAATGTGCCCTTGACCTTCGAGACGAGAGCTTGAATCTCGCGACATTCTTTACGATAGTGCTCTTCAATTCTATGCAATTTGATAGAATTCCAATAAATAATTACAAAATTAATGCTCAGACCAAGGTTCTTCTATAAAATCTTGATTTTTCAACATGGAACTCCATTGAACTCCATAGTCGACATTGTCTTTTGACATAAGAGCATGACTCTCACGTGCGACACACCTTCTCCTGATGTTTAACAGTTGCGAGAAACCCAGTTTACCTTTACAGCTAAAATCCATATAGTACATAAACCTCCAAGGATGATTTTGACCTTGTTAGACAATAGCATAATAACATCAATAATCATAAACTTTTGACTGCGACATTTCTATGAAATGCATATAGCCTTAACCTTCAAGTGTGTCCTTGACCTTCGAGATAAGAACACGAATTATTTGCGCGGCACACCGACCGTAACTATGGCGCTACACCTTTCTTTGAAGTATAAATGAAATCTCATGATTTAAAAAGCTGTTGCATTAGACATGGCTGTAAATAAGGGAAAGAACAAAAGACATCGCGAATAAAATTTGCCATTCTTCGGGATGCCATACTTTGGGGCATAATAAATTAGTGTTATGCCGATGATCGATTATAATCGACAATTGATCGGAAAGGGCTACGTCGGCGACAATCAATAGTGAAATTTGAACAATCGATTATAGAAACAAGGGACGTAACCGCTACTGACTTTGTAACCAGTAAACTAAATGTCACGAAAATATGTTTTGTTTCTGGTTAATGCTAGTGTTAAAATGTTAAGGTGGTAATATGTTAAGTTATCTAGTCATATTCTTCTCAAGTCAGTAAGTCAATACAGTACCTTATTACAAATTTTCTTTGTAATTTAACTGCTAAAGGATTGGTTCCCAACTTCTCATGTTTGTGGTTTAAAAGTGATTTTTTAAAACATGAAACCGTTTACTTCTTACCATGTACGAATTTAGTTTTCTCAGTTTTCTGAAAAAACATACTCAGTATAGAATTTTTAACTGCTTGATGTACTTGTAACTGGCTGATTATTAAAATGAAATTGATATATTTCTCTATGTTTATTTTACACATGTATACAATACTAAATATAAGACAAAAAATAGAGCCTGCGGTCTCATGTTCTGTAAAAGTTAATTGTTAATACTAAACGATAGTTGCGTTCTGAATAAAAATGTAATTTATACAAATAAATGTACACACAATATTGTAAGGGAACATTGGTGTTTAAAACTGATGCATGTACTGTTTTTGTTGACCAAAGATAATTAAATAGTGATTAAATCGATTAATAATCGATCATTGATCGCTTTCATAAACACTATAATAAATATGTATTTTCCGTCGTTTGAATGTAATGAATTAGGCGGGAAATAATTTCCTCTGTATGATAATTTCATTGGTCATTACAAACTTGTTATGATAGTCACCTGACCAGTGGTCAGTCAATCGGTATTGGTGTATATTGGTCATTCAGCGTTAGACTAGCGTTATGAACACTATAGAAATTACTTTTTGACAGACACAATCATATGTATTGATGTTTAAATGGTTTATGATACAAATACATATAGCATGCTTGAGTATATCGATTTTGGATAGAATGTATTGTTGAATGTTTGTGTTGCATGTGTGTGTGTGTGTGTGTAACAGCATTGTCCAAGCGCTATCTTACAAATTACTATTAAACATTGAAATATTCAATAGTTTGGCCTTGTAGAGTCAATGAATTGGGAATGATAATGGAACAACAATTCACCCCAAAGCCTTATAAAGCCTCTGCAATACTCATGCCTATGTCTGCCCTGCGATAATTTTACAAAGAATACTAACCCTACGGCGAAGACAAATCAAGACTTTTCGGAAAAAAAGAGATTTTTTCAATATAAAGGAAAACATGTGCACCTTGAGTTCGTCTGCTTCTATGAAACCGCTGTGGTCGCTGTCATACTCTCGCCAGATCTGGAAAATTTATATCGAACAGCTTTATAATAATGATATGGTAGCTAAATAGTTGTCTGGATAAATTGTGCCACAGGGATAATTATTGATACAGGATTTGGAGATACAGCCGACGACATTGTGATACGAGAGGCAAAAAACCTTTATCATACGCGACAAGAAAAATCGAGTATCTTTATCTTTAATTGCGTCTTATATGACAAATTTCAATTGTTGTTGTTGTTTTTTTCTTGTGCAAAAAAGCTTTGATCCATCTTAATTTCAGCCTTTTATTCGGTCTTAAAACATTTGTCAAAAGATAAAACAGCTTTCTTTGAAGTAGAAGCATTCAGAGATTTGTTAAACTCTACATTCTTAGACATTTAAGGAAACATTTTTATCTGCACTATTAAAATCGTTTCTTGTTTTCTTTGTAGGAATTTTGTAGGAAGATAATTTATTGTTTTGAGTTTGAATTATATAATCACATGCTTTAAGTTTAGGGAACCAGACTTAATAAAGATTTTTTTATGATTTTATGTAAAAGTGGTCTATATTGGTAACACAATCAGTTGAATGCGTTCTTAAAGAATAACGTTATTGGGTAAACAGTTCTGAGACGTTACTCTGACAGAACGTAAAAATTCTCTGGACAAGAAGAGCAAAACGTGATCTTTAATAATTGTGTACGCTTTCTGCGAATACGCCTACGTCTATGTTGCAGATTGACCCCCTGCACCCCCCCCTCCCCCTGCTCCCCCTTGCGAACCGAAAGCTCCTTCACGTTTTCCACAACACCTGCGTAACAAAAGCATATTTTTGGCAGTCTTCGTAGCAAATAATGACAAATGTTGGGTACCGTGTACACTTCACTTGAATCCCAAGTGCTAAGTAAAACGTGCCAAAATAACGATTATAAAAAGTGGAGAGTGAGTGTCGGTCTCTGTTGTCAAACTCATATTGATACATACTGAGTGCTTTCAAACATACTCACATATGGATAAATACTGACTGAATACTGTCCGTTATGGTAGATCACATGGCCGAAATATATCCTCTATGTATAGCTTAAGTACAGCCTTTGCTACCGAAATGAAATTCAGAAGCCCATTTCGATCGCGATTTTTACCGTATTTGATAATTATAAGTTCGTTGTAAACCTGTTATTGCCTATTAGTCCACGGTAATGACCAGAGACAAAAAACTTGCTCTAGGAATCTGCCAGTAATAGCCCCAATTTTCTTGCAATCACGGTGATTGTTTTTTCGGAACGATACTTCATACAGACATTCCCTCGAATAATCTAATCCTGGGAAAAAGTAATTACACCGGCAAATGTCGGTGAGGGGAGATCGGATCTAGTGCGTACTAGCTAAAAGATGGCTATACATATGGCGTGTCTGCTTCTGTTTTAATCCGAATATAGCAGGTTGAAATTTCAGCGAACGTACACATGGGTTTTATCGTATACCAGACCTATCGCTTTATACAGAATATATCATGTAACATCTGAGGGTTTTAAGGAATGAAGATTCAACACGCTATATATATATATATTTGATACTTCTAAAATTAAATGCTTGTTTTGATGCTATCAGCAGAGAAGTGAACTCAATTATGATATCTGGAGGCGGTGCCAATATAGCTAGACGTGGTTAACAGGTTGACATTTAAATAACAATACACATTACACATCATTATTATCAAATTTGAAGTACAAATTTATATAACAAATTTGTTCTAGACGTTAGCGGTATTGGTGAGAAGAAATTGAATCGACATAATGTTTTCTCAGATACGAGTATGCCTTCACATTTCTTGACAATAGTTATACATATGGGGTATGCAAATGTTTAGCTATTAAAAAGTTCCACTTCAGTTTTACATTAAAGCACACGTCTTTAATTCAAGTATTAAGGATTCGAATGATTGCTAGAACGGTAATAGTATAAACAGACCCTACAAAACTGATACTTGTATCGTTCAGCTCAATGTGTTATTATGTTGATCCTACCATACTCATGTTTTGTTTACGTACGTGCCCTTTCTCATTTGTAATCTTGTTACACCATCTTTTAAAATCTGTTCTTCTTTATTTGTTCACGAATTATTAATTTTGACATCAGAGTATCCTAAAACCCGTGGTTTAGTTTGATAGCTCTTTTAAATAAAACAATGGGCTTAAGGTGAAAAAGCTTTCTAACAATTGTTCACAAGAATGAACAGTGCGTGTATGTAGACTACACAGGTACTTCATACGTTAAAGACCTAGAAAGGTGACGTATGCGTTATTGTAAATGTATACAGTTTCGTACCAAAATACGAATTAATAATCCAGTTACTACTTCATTTTTTATATTTCATATGACTGACAGGTTTTACCCTGGAATGGTGTTTACAACAACGTTTAAAGTGACACTCTTATTCGAAATCGATACATAAGCATGTATAACAAACATACATTTTGAGTGATAAATCTTTAACTACTTTCTAAATAATGCATTTATGGAAAATATTAAAAACTGATAACAATTTTGTAACCGTGTATTTAATAGCTGAAAATGCAAAAATATTAAATGATTGGTGAACGCTAAAAGATTTAAAGTGATCTACTACCATCTCATAGGGTAGAAATATTGTCTTTTCTGCACACTTCTTCCAAATATAACTCGGAATCCTTCATAAGAACCATCATTTTCGACATTGATTCATCCTTTCTGGCATATTTAAACAATTGTATTAATTGTGGTAAATCTTATTTGGGAGTTATAGTACATCTTTAATGACTGTATCTCTATTATTGCATATTTGTCAAAGAATGGATCATCATGACAGGCCCTACCTTCATGAATTCGACGCTTGAATCCAGTGGATGGTCTCGCCGAAACAGCAGCAGGAAGTTCTGTTCCATCGGAAGAATTTGAGCAAGCTGAAAGTTAAGTAATGTATATGTACACGCTCAAACAATCAATTTTGCTGTCAGTTCATTCACAATATCTTAAAAGGTTTTAGAATGGATGACATTTTTCTGTCATATGGCAATTCCCAAACCTATTTAAATGTCCCCCACATGCTTCAGATTTTATGTATATCAAAAACGTTTTACACAAGAACAATGATAACCGAAAAACAAATTCGTGACGAAATCATTTGTTTTTGAAAACTTATGTGAACAAACATGATTTAAAGTAAGTTAAGAATATTTTCCTAGATATTTTTATTTATTAAAAGTTCAAGCCTTATTTGCAGAGCGTATACACGTACTACCTCGGCAATATCAATTCGACCATCGTTGTTTTCGTCAAAGGCGTTGAGCACGAGTTTCTTGGCATCTTTCAGCGCTGACTCCGATACAACCTGGAAGAAACAATGTATTTATTTTTAACAGAATATTTAATTAATATTTATAAAATATAATTACGCATTTAATGTGTGTTGAGTCATGGAAAATACTGCGGAGTTACAGCGAAACTGAGTCATAACGTTGGACTGAAACAAAAGCAAGTTTGCTTTCACCGTTATTTTGTAATGGCTCTGGTTCACGGGCATCCGATGTTTGATGTATTTGGACTACATAAAAAACTTATTGATACGTTATATCAAACGCTTGCCCAGTTACTGTTTGAAGATTTTTATTTCCATAGATGTTCAGTCATCAAATCCTAACGACTGATCGAAATAAATCCCTTCAGTGTTTTCTGTTAACAAGCTGTTCTTCAAACACACATACGCGCACGTACGCATGCACGCATTCACGCACGCACGCATGCACACATACATACACGCGCGCGCACAGACGCATGCACACACACGCGCACGCACGCACGAACGAACACACACGTCAGTTTACGAACCTGTGGTAGAAATAAAGTAAAACTATCTATATTAAAGGATAGACATATATCAGTACTATAACGCACCAGAACGTGTGTGTGCATGCCATATTAACCCTAATTAACAAAACTTGATTGGCATCTTTAGTGGCTAAGCTGTGTGAAGTTAGCTAAACATACGACATTGGACATTGGACATTCAGATTCGAATGTTGTGCTGGCACGACATTGGACATTGGACATTCAAAAGTGAAAGTCGTGCTAGCACGACATTGGACATTGGACATTCAAAATCGAATGTTGTGCTGGCACGACATTGAACATTGGACATTCAAAAGTGAAAGTCGTGCTAGCACGACATTGGACATTGGACATTCAAAATCGAATGTTGTGCTGGCACGACATTGGACATTGGACATTCAAAATCGAATGTTGTGCTGGCACGACATTGGACATTGGACATTCAAAAGTGAAAGTCGTGCTAGCACGACATTGGACATTGGACATTCAAAATCGAATGTTGTGCTGGCACGACATTGGACATTCAAAAGTGAAAGTCGTGCTAGCACGACATTGGACATTGGACATTCAAAATCGAATGTTGTGCTGGCACGACATTGGACATTGGACATTCAAAATCGAATGTTGTGCTGGCACGACATTGAACATTGGACATTCAAAAGTGAAAGTCGTGCTAGCACGACATTGGACATTGGACATTCAAAATCGAATGTTGTGCTGGCAGGACATTGGACATTGGACATTCAAAAGTGAAAGTCGTGCTAGCACGACATTGGACATTGGACATTCAAAATCGAATGTTGTGCTGGCACGACATTGGACATTGGACATTCAAAATCGAATGTTGTGCTGGCACGACATTGGACATTGGACATTCAAAAGTGAAAGTCGTGCTAGCACGACATTGGACATTGGACATTCAAAATCGAATGTTGTGCTGGCACGACATTGGACATTCAAAAGTGAAAGTCGTGCTAGCACGACATTGGACATTGGACATTCAAAATCGAATGTTGTGCTGGCACGACATTGGACATTGGACATTCAAAATCGAATGTCGTGCTAGCACGACATTGGACATTGGACATTCAAAATCGAATGTTGTGCTGGCACGACATTGGACATTCAAAATCGAATGTTGTGCTGGCACGACATTGGACATTGGATATTCAAAATCGAATGTTGTGCCAGCACGACATTGGACATTGGACATTCAAAAGTGAAAGTCGTGCTGGCACGACATTGGACATTGGACATTCAAAAGTGAAAGTCGTGCTAGCACGACATTGGACATTGGACATTCAAAATCGAATGTTGTGCCAGCACGACATTGGACATTGGACATTCAAAAGTGAAAGTCGTGCTAGCAGTTAGCACATTTAAATCAATGTATGACATGTTTTATGAATGAATGTTTTTTTTACCGACTTTAAATTAATTTTGATTGCATGCATTATTCGGATTTTTTGTTTGTTTGAGATATTGTCTTGAAATTATTTGAAAAGAGTCAGAGATCACAAAGCAATGAACCATTATAAAATTTATTAACACCAAGAGAGCATTGTCATGACGATTCCATCGCAATATTTGAAACTTAAGCATGATTCAGATATATATGATGTCACATATGCAGAGAAAGATTCAGATGAATATACTTATGAATGGTCGTGGATTATATGTAGACAAACAGTGATAATGCTTTCAAAATGGCATATTTTTAATAAGCTTAATTGTTTACACACCACTGCTACACATCTAGTACCATTTATAAAGGAAGTGAAGATAATTATATCCACAGTATATAATGACATATGGAAAATATAGACATGCATTGATGATTCCTACAAGTATAAATGTAATCGTCCGTACATCTTTTTTATCTGGTTTTACGTAAACACAAAAAAATATTGTCAATGAGTCGATAAAGTAACCTATTCCTGCCTGTCGACTTGTTTTTTTATCGACTCAGTTAGTCGAACATGCTACGTCGTCTTCATTTGGTAAAGTTTATATGAAATAATTGTGTTCGATAAACCTTTTTGATAAGTCGACAGAATTACACAAAGCGTTTTATAATCAATCGCATCGACATTAAAGAATTCAAAATGACGTCTTCATCACATACGACATAAGTTCTTATAGGTTTTACAGAATATACACTTTATACATGTAAAATGTGACACCAGCGCCATTGGAAATGGCATCTTGGGCAGAACTGACAATGGTTGAAAGGGTTGAAAGGAAACAAAGCGCAAATAATTATATAAACCCAACAAATGTGCACTTCAGTATGTGTTTATCTACAGAGCTTTAGAATAATTATATTACATTAATGAATGTGTCTGCATTTACATGGAAATATGTATGTATATCAATCGAAAGGATTGTTTTAATACAGCTCTCAATAACAATGTTGCGGACTTTCAAATACAAGTTTCTTTGTTAAATATGTGTTAGGTACCTCAGCACAACATTCGATTTTGAATGTCCAATGTCCAATGTCGTGCCGGCACGACAATCGTTTTTGAATGTCCAATGTCCAATGTCGTGCCAGCACAACATTCGATTTTGAATGTCCAATGTCCAGTGTCGTGCTAGCACAACATTCGATTTTGAATGTCCAATGTCCAATATCGTGATAGCACGACTTTCACTTTTGAATGTCCAATGTCCAATGTCGTGCCAGCACAACATTCGATTTTGAATGTCCAATGTCAAATGTCGTGCTAGCACGACTTTCACTTTTGAATGTCCAATGTCCAATGTCGTGCCAGCACAACATTCGATTTTGAATGTCCAACGTCCAATGTCGTGCTAGCACGACTTTCACTTTTGATTGTCCAATGTCCAATGTCCAATGTCGTGCCAGCACAACATTCGATTATGAATGTCCAATGTCCAATGTCGTGCTAGCACGACTTTCACTTTTGAATGTCCAATGTTCAATGTCGTGCCAGCACAACATTCGATTTTGAATGTCCAATGTCGTGCTAGCACGACTTTCACTTTTGAATGTCCAATGTCCAATGTCGTGCCAGCACAACATTCACTTTTGAATGTTCAATGTCCAATGTCGTGCCAGCACAACATTCGATTTTGAAAATCCAATGTCCAATGTCGTGCCGGCACGACAATCGATTTTGAATGTCCAATGTCCAATGTCGTGCTGGCACAACATTCGATTTTGAATGTCCAATGTCCAATGTCGTGCCAGCACAACATTCGATTATGAATGTCCAATGTCCAATGTCGTGCTAGCACGACTTTCACTTTTGAATGTCCAATGTCCAATGTCGTGCCAGCACAACATTCGATTTTGAATGTCCAATGTCCAATGTCGTGCTAGCAAGACTTTCACTTTTGAATGTACAATGTCCAATGTCGTGCCAGCACAACATTCGATTTTGAATGTCCAATGTCGTGCTAGCACGACTTTCACTTTTGAATGTCAAATGTTCAATGTCGTGCCAGCACAACATTCGATTTTGAATGTCCAATGTCCAATGTCTTGCTAGCACGACTTTCACTTTTGAATGTCCAATGTCCAATGTCGTGCCAGCACAACATTCGATTTTGAATGTCCAATGTCCAATGTCGTGCTAGCACGACTTTCACTTTTGAAAGTCCAATGTCGTGCTAGCACGACTTTCACATTTGAATGTCCAATGTCCAATGTCGTGCCAGCACAACATTCGATTTTGAATGTCCAATGTCCAATGTCGTGCTAGCACGACTTTCACTTTTGAATGTACAATGTCCAATGTCGTGCCAGCACAACATTCGATTTTGAATGTCCAATGTCCAATGTCGTGCTAGCACGACTTTCACTTTTGAATGTCCAATGTCCAATGTCGTGCCAGCACAACATTCGATTTTGAATGTCCAATGTCAAATGTCGTGCTAGCACGACTTTCACTTTTGAATGTCCAATGTCCAATGTCGTGCCAGCACAACATTCGATTTTGAATGTTCAACGTCCAATGTCGTGCTAGCACGACTTTCACTTTTGATAGTCCAATGTCCAATGTCCAATGTCTTGCCAGCACAACATTCGATTATGAATGTCCAATGTCCAATGTCGTGCTAGCACGACTTTCACTTTTGAATGTCCAATGTCGTGCCAGCACAACATTCGATTATGAATGTCCAATGTCCAATGTCGTGCTAGCACGACTTTCACTTTTGAATGTCCAATGTCCAATGTCGTGCCAGCACAACATTCGATTTTGAATGTCCAATGTCCAATGTCGTGCCGGCACGACAATCGTTTTTGAATGTCCAATGTCCAATGTCGTGCCAGCACAACATTCGATTTTGAATGTCCAATGTCCAATGTCGTGCCAGCACAACATTCGATTTTGAATGTCCAATGTCCAATGTCGTGATAGCACGACTTTCACTTTTGAATGTCCAATGTCCAATGTCGTGCCAGCACAACATTCGATTTTGAATGTCCAATGTCAAATGTCGTGCTAGCACGACTTTCACTTTTGAATGTCCAATGTCGTGCCAGCACAACATTCGATTTTGAATGTCCAACGTCCAATGTCGTGCTAGCACGACTTTCACTTTTGAATGTCCAATGTCCAATGTCCAATGTCGTGCCAGCACAACATTCGATTATGAATGTCCAATGTCCAATGTCGTGCTAGCACGACTTTCACCTTTGAATGTCTAATGTCCAATGTCGTGCCAGCACAACATTCGATTTTGAATGTCCAATGTCCAATGTCGTGCTAGCACGACTTTCACTTTTGAATGTACAATGTCCAATGTCGTGCCAGCACAACATTCGATTTTGAATGTCCAATGTCCAATGTCGTGCTAGCACGACTTTCACTTTTGAATGTCCAATGTCCAATGTCGTGCCAGCACAACATTCGATTTTGAATGTCCAATGTCAAATGTCGTGCTAGCACGACTTTCACTTTTGAATGTCCAATGTCCAATGTCGTGCCAGCACAACATTCGATTTTGAATGTTCAACGTCCAATGTCGTGCTAGCACGACTTTCACTTTTGATAGTCCAATGTCCAATGTCCAATGTCTTGCCAGCACAACATTCGATTATGAATGTCCAATGTCCAATGTCGTGCTAGCACGACTTTCACTTTTGAATGTCCAATGTCGTGCCAGCACAACATTCGATTATGAATGTCCAATGTCCAATGTCGTGCTAGCACGACTTTCACTTTTGAATGTCCAATGTCCAATGTCGTGCCAGCACAACATTCGATTTTGAATGTCCAATGTCCAATGTCGTATGTTAAGCTTACTTCACAAAGCTTAGTGGCTAACCATAACTGTTTCATCTGACAATTCTTAACATTAATAACCCATATTAACAGCTTGAAAACACCTTTAATACAGATAATTTGAATTTAAGACATCGAATAAAATATATATCATTTGAATGCCATGTGAAAATGGCCTGAATGCATGTACTGGACATACCTCGTTATCCGAACGGATATCTTTAAGTAAAAAGCAAAAAAACCCTTTTTTTTGAAGCAACTATCTCTCTTAGAAACAACCATAAAAAATGCAACCGCATATCAACAGTTTAAACATCCAATCGGGCGCTTGTGAACAACAAACAAGGGCAGTAATGTCAGGTGAGTCCAGGTTTCCTGGTTCATTGTCTGGAGTGAAAAACGTCGGTGAGTATTAAAATTGTTTTCTAAATGTTTCAACGACATTTTTTAGAAACGACCTTATGCACCAAATGAGCAATTGCTTGTTTATGATGACGCTTGTTTTAGATGAAAAACATGTCAGTATTAAAATATCTCATCCGATACATTGTTTGGTCAATGAAAGGTTATGTTTTCCGAGTGCAGATCGCCAATTCTGAAGATAAATCTACACATTTAATCAAATGCTAACTGGTTCATTCTGCACATTTTTAGAACCCAGGTTCATCCAAAATCTGGTAAATTTATGGCACACTCAAAATACAGTTAAAAGGCGTCGATTATTTGTCCTAATACATGTATGTGTACTATAACACATATAAGGGTCCCTTTGATAAGAACAACATAGCTCTCTGCTAAAAGTAAAATTGTCATTACATTTTAGCGGCTATACAGCAAGCCGAGACACTGTTAAGCCTTAGATTGAAATAATGTTTACTTCAGTTGTGACAACGAAATTTGAGACGTTAATTGTTGACTGTTTCCACAAGGTTTTCTCCTTTTAGTTTTGATTGCCAAATTTAAACATATTGCTTCAAGACATCTGCATACTCTGTAAGGTAACCTTTTTGTTTCTTTTCATTGTTCTTCTTTCCAAAACAAGGCAATTCTAATTAGTCTTAATAGACCGACAGACAGACCGACAGACAGAGAAGACAGACAGACAGACAGACAGACAGACAGATATCAGATTTATTTGCGACTTGTACTTTGTAGATCGTCAACAACAAATGAAATATATAATATGGCAAGGTGTATGAAGATAGTAGCAAGCGAATACAAAAAGCAAAACATCAAACAGTATGCTTACCAACCTATATCGTACCTTCAAACAGGTTATGAACAGAAATGTCGTGCTGGTTACACGTAAAACTTCTGAAGTTTGATGTTTTTTGTAATAGAATAACAATTATCGCGTACGTCGTGGCTTAGAGCTGTCTTTAAAACAAATGCTCAAATAAAAACGCTTCTGGATCTAAAGCAAATTAAATACAAGCTCGTGTTCAGCAGATGATGTATTTTATGGCAAATTACCACAGCAGTGTCTAGGCAACCAGCTTTATTGAAATACGAGGACTAATATTTAAATTAATGCTAGTAGATTAAGTGCATGACTTGTTCATGATTCGCGCTTAAGCAATATTGTTTTTTAATATCAAACATTATTATGATCTTTTTATTAACTGTACTTAAGAGCGCCCAGAAGAGCGTGTAATCAGAATAACAAACTGATACGTGTTTGTTGTCAAATACCGTAGCATCTGCTCTCATGTTCCAGTGTTTGTATGATAATATCTGATATCAAATTCAAACATAAACCCTGCTTAGATGCACAAGGCATTGGCCTAAACAACAATGGATTAGGATCACAAACGAATAAACAGCACATACATATATACAAACATCACTAGCAGACTATACACACGCACCAAAACAGCTCTGTCTACATATGATGACTGCCTTGGAATGGTCATTGAAACACGAGTTCACTGGAACACGAGTCTACTCAAGTCATGCACACATTATAAATCATACATCCTCGGAACCCCAGCGTATCATAACATGTATGATATCGTATAGGTTATTATACGCTGGGTGCCGAGGATGAAGTGAAACAAAGCCCATAACCAGTCATTATAAGTCGTATGGCAATCTCAACATAGGTAGTTAGGCTCCTTTACGTTTCAGTTCTATTGCTGCGACATCCTGATCCCTAGACTCGCAGGTCAGATTTAGCGATAAGATGATACAGTCGAAACCCCTTCGTTCGATATTGCTTTGCTCGATTTCCTCGCAGGCTCGAATTTGATGTAAATGACCGATTGTTGTTTACTCTATGTAAGCATTTCCGCTTGGCTCGATATTTTCGAGACTCGTGGTATTTTGGCCGGACCCTGGGATATCGAGCCAATGGGTTTCGACTGTATAATAAAATACAAGCAAATAAGTATAAAAAAGATTCACACGGCGGGGAGGTTTCAGGAAAGGGTGGTATAGGGGGCGCGCACTTCTGGAACATGCGCCGAGGCTTTTCATAATAAAACGAACGAATAATACAAGGTTTTAATTAACTACATGCATTGGGGTCTTTGGGTGGTTTCCAGGGAAACATTTCGGCATTTTAGTCTGAAATTCGTCATTCAAGTGCATTTCTATAATGATTCTCGGATATGGAAATAAAAAAGTAAGCCTGAACAATTTTAGAAGAACCCAATCTTAATCCCTTAGTGAACAGTATCTAGTGTATATTATATATATCTATGCACCATGGACGCCGGTGTTCTGAATGTTACCGGATTTCCGAAATGAGACAGACTTATTGATGTTTAAGGATTTATCGTTTGTTTTTACGTTTAACTGGCATGAAAAGTAACAGTTGCATCTGGAACAGGTGTTGGTTTCCATGGATTTGTTTGTGTTTCCTTGCCTAGAAGCCTCAGTTATTTTTGTATCGCGGAGATTTCCCATATGGCGTTGGTGCAAATTAGATTAGGCGGTCCAAAATTGCATCGCTTGGTGTTATTTTGGTGGCGGTAATTTACAAATCGATTCGTTTGGAAATCCTTTTTTCCACAAAATGAAAAATGACAACTAGAGTGCGAGGGATGTTCCCTCATGTTTCCCTGTTCACTGTAAATTTGTTGAAGCACTACTGAATTATTGAGACGTCACAAAAGCACTTTCTGGGGCGTATATTGTATGACGGGGCACAAAGCTAAGAGCACAGACAGTGTTAATTGTGCTTTTTAGAGCATCTTTGCAGGAAATATAAATACAGTGTATACATAATAAAAGTCGGATTTTTTATTTCAAAATATTTTCAGTATGAATTGAATATTTTTCATAATTCTATTTACAAACTGTATCTCAGTAAATCGTACGCCACGTCTTTGAACTAAGCTTCGAAAACTGACTAATACGAGGCTTCTTTTGTTGCTTCTGGGCCGTCGTAATGTTGCGGTTGTGTCGCTGTTATAATATCGCCATTCTCAATTCAAAAAGAATCTGCTGTCTGCAGTATACCTATCGATAAGAAAACACATTCGCTATCCTTTTCCCCGTCGTCTGTGTGGCAATACCTTTATACCGGTGTCCCTGTTTCTGGCTACGAAAAATAACTACACCTTCATTTTGCTTTGCGGAATCACTTGTTTTAACGTATTATTTATTTCACCGATCGGTTACTAACATATGTATTGAGAACTTTGTATTTTTGTCTGGTTGCTATTGGTGACATTGAACCGAAAACCCTCTAAACATTGCCATATTTAGATAGTTGGTTATGTTATGGGCTTGTCAATGTATCCAATTTTAGCCTTAAATGTTATAATTATAGGGTAACGCGTTTTATGCGCAGTCACTACTATTCGCTTATATGCTTATCCAATCTTGTCATTGTTCAGTTTATTTCGTCCCGTCCAGACTTCCAGTATTTGACTTATAATATATAATGGGCACATCTTATCCATACTTCAAAAGAATATGTTATTTTTTTCTTGAAAGGAAATACCAATCGGGCGTTGTTGATAAACTGCATTTTTCGATTGTTTAATTTTCACATTTCAGAGCCTATTTGTTATTTTATTCATTCTCGTTATCTTCGTTTTAGGACCAATTTTAGAACATTGTTATTTTTGTATGTTCTTACCCGACATTTCTCTTTTCAATGTCTAAACTTATAACACGTGCGAGTCTTATTAAAAGTGAACTTATGGTACCTATCATGGTGACAAGTAATGCTGATTTAGAATATATAATGTGTGTTATATATAAAGATAAAAAGAATAGTTTTCTCATTGTCAGTGTGTGATTTTTGTGTTTATGGTTTGGGTTAGGGCTAACCCTGTATATATTAAAGCATGCGTATACTTCTATTTTCGCCGTCAATATTTAAATTTTTTCTTTTAAATATACATATCGTTTCAAATGTATTATTGAATTAAAACCAGTAAATAATTACATCAATTCATAGCTTTAAAGAAAACCACGACGATGTTATATTTTAATGAAGAATTATAATTCCATTGGGTGTCTAGAACGTAGAGTAATACACCAATATAGATACTTTAACATTAATTCTTTAAATTACCTTCTCCCTTCAAGTGATAAAAAACTGAAAGCTACAAAATACTCAATCTTTGACATACCCGCTACTTCACTTTCGGGCTCACTCAGTTTGTGGACACAAAGTTATCTAGTAGCATTTTAAGGGACATACACATAATGCTCTTAGCCTTTTAAGGATCCTTTGACTTGAAAGACAGTTCGATGTGAACACTGTTTTGTAAACATTCAAATATAGCATATCAATGAAAAAGCACATCGTCAGCATAATATCGTTGTACAACAACAAGAACAACAACAACAACAGCAGCAGCAGCAGCAGCAGCAGCAACAACAACAACAACAACAACAACGACAACAGCAACAACAGCAGCAACGACAATAACAACAGCAGCAGCAGCAACAACAACAACAACAACAACAACAACGACAACAGCAACATTAGCAGCAATCACGACAACCATTAATGCATTGGGGATATTAGATAGCAAAAGCATGCCAAAACCTTTTATAAGGGTAACGAGTATTATTATTCATTGTATCAGTGTATCTTTAATGACATATTGGGGAAATCTTGCAAATTTATTTGATTACCGGTCATGTGCACTGCTGACAAGGATGGATGAATCTGACAACGTTAAAATCCAAATTACCATGCACTGTATCATATAACGGGTATAAAATGACAAGAGAACGATAATGGTTGTTCTGTCTTCCGGGAAATGTAAAAATGAGAGTGTCAAAGAAAATTGATGAATGACGCCATCTGATATACACAGTTGTACTATAACAGAATTGCCTTAAATTGGTGGAGAATATAAAGTAGACGGATGTTAGGGCAGATGATAGATGATCGCCCTTAAGCGCTATTGCGGAATATCTCTAGGCTTATTAGAATGCAGACCAAATAAGTATCATTTGTCCAGGTTTTTTTCTCAGTTTTGGCCCATCTTAAGTTAGTTGTATTCATATGATTGGAAAATGGGCCGGGTGTTTACCTATCAGATGGCACTGCAGTGTCGAGTGAATGCGTCCGTTTTGTTTTCGTGGAAATGGATCTCACCTAGCATGTCTCCGGGGTGCTGGTGCATTTGGCAGGGGTTTTACTAGCAGTTTGTCCCCGATTTCACCTAGGATTGGCTGGACCAAAAGTCAAAGTCCCCGCTATTCCTCGGATCGGGGAGGGGGGGGGGCGTGGCTACAATAGACTGGGGTTCTGGGGTTCATAACCATGTAAAAATGTGTGTGTCTTATTTTCGTTTGATGCTTAAAAGAGAGATTTTGTCTTTCAAAGTATGAACCAGTCAAGGAAGAAAAAAATATTTACACGCGACGCAATGAACACCACTACCGCGGTTGTGAAATGGATTGTTTCTCTAAATTGTCTTCACAGTTATTTTTACGAAGAAAATTAACACATCGGGCGCCCCAGGGAAAAGACTCCAACGCTGAACACGTGACACAATATCAGATTAGGAAGGCTTTAATTGTATGTGGGAATTGCCGCCAGCTTAGTGTGAGTCCTCCCTCTACAGATATTGCGTTGAGAATGACGCACACACACTAATAGAAGACGTACGCTACAAAATATCTGAAACATTTATGATTCAACGAATTACATGATTGTACAATGCATTTTTAGCTGCCTGTATGTCCGTCTGTCTGTTTGTCGGTCCGCCTTTCTGTCTTCCTGTCTGTCTGCCAGTCTGTCTGCACTAAAGGGTATTGCCTGTTTGTCTGTACTAAAGGGCATTACCTATATGTCTGTATAACAAAACATTGCCTGTCTGTCTGTATTAGAGGGCATTATCTATATGTCTGTATAACAAAACATTGCCTGTCTGTCTGTATAAGAGGGCATTACCTATATGTCTGTATATCAAAACATTGCCTGTCTATCTTAATTAGAGGGCATTACCTATATGTTTGTATAACAAAACATTGCCTATCTGTCTGTATTAGAGGGCATTACCTATATGTCTGTATAACAAAACATTGCCTGTCTGTCTGTATTAGAGAGCATTGTTACTCTATATGTACTAGATGCCATTGCCTGTCTGTCTGTACTAGGGGGCATTGTCTGTCTGTCTGTACTAGAGTGCATTGCCTGTCTGTCCGTACTAGAGGGCCGTGTCTGTCTGCATGTACTACATGGCAATGCCTGACTGTCTGTACTAGAGGGCATTGCCCGTCTGTCTGTACTAGAGGGCATTGCCTGTCTGTCTGTACAAGAGGGCATTGCCTGTCTGTCTGTACAAAAGGGCATTTCCCGTCTGTCTGTACTAAAGGGCATTGCCTGTCTGTCTGTACAAGAGGGCATTGCCTGTCTGTCTATACAAAAGGGCATTGCCTGTCTGTCTGTACAAAAGGGCATTTCCCGTCTGTCTGTACTAAAGGGCATTGCCTGTCTGTCTGTACAAGAGGGCATTGCCTGTCTGTCTATACAAAAGGTCATTTTCCGTCTGTCTGTACTAGAGGGCATTGCCTGTCTGTCTGTACTAGAGGGTATTGCCTGTCTGTCTGTCTGTACTAGAGGGCATTGCCTGTCTGTCTGTACTAGAGGGCATTGCCTGTATGTCTGTACTAGAGGGTATTGCCTTTCTGTCTGTCTGTACTAGAGGGCATTGCCTGTCTGTCTGTACAAGAGGGCATTTCCCGTCTGTCTGTACTAGAGGGCATTGACTGTCTGTCTGTACTAGAGGGCATTGCCTGTCTGTCTGTACTAGAGCGCATTGCCCATTTGTCTGTACTAAAGGGCATTACCTATACATGTGTATGTCTGTGTAACAAAACATTGCCTGTCTGTCTGTATAAGAGGGCATTACCTATGATTATGTCTGTATAACAAAACTTTGCCTATCTGTCTGTATTAGAGGGCATTACCTATATGTCTGTATAACAAAACATTGCCTGTCTGTCTGTATTAGAGGGCATTGTCAGTCTATATGTACTAGAGGCCCTTGCCTGTCTGTCTGTTCTAGAGTGCATTGCCTGTCTGTCCGTACTAGAAGGCCGTGTCTGTCTGCATGTACTACATAGCAATGCCTGTCTGTCCGTACAAGAGGGCCTTGCCTGTCTGTATGTACTAGAGGTCATTGCCTATCTGTCCGTACTAGAAGGCCGTGTCTGTCTGCATGTACTACATAGCAATGCCTGTCTGTCCGTACAAGAGGGCCTTGCCTGTCTGTCTGTACAAGAGGGCATTGCCTGTCTGTCTATACAAAAGGGCATTTCCCGTCTGTCTGTACTAGAGGGCATTGCCTGTCTGTCTGTACTAGAGGGCATTGCCTGTCTGTCTGTCTGTACTAGAGGGCATTGCCTGTCTGTCTGTACTAGAGGGCATTGCCTGTATGTCTGTACTAGAGGGTATTGCCTGTATGTCTGTCTGTACTAGAGGGCATTGCCTGTCTGTCTGTACAAGAGGGCATTTCCCGTCTGTCTGTACTAGAGGGCATTGCCTGTCTGTCTGTACTAGAGCGCATTGCCCATTTGTCTGTACTAAAGGGCATTACCTATACATGTATATGTCTGTGTAACAAAACATTGCCTGTCTGTCTGTATAAGAGGGCATTACCTATAATTATGTCTGTATAACAAAACTTTGCCTATCTGTCTGTATTA
This sequence comes from Mya arenaria, assembly GCF_026914265.1. Classification (NCBI taxonomy): domain Eukaryota; kingdom Metazoa; phylum Mollusca; class Bivalvia; order Myida; family Myidae; genus Mya; species Mya arenaria. The sequence goes on from NC_069129.1 coordinate 60,703,082, forward strand.
GAGGGCATTACCTATATGTCTGTATAACAAAACATTGCCTGTCTGTCTGTATTAGAGGGCATTGTCAGTCTATATGTACTAGAGGCCCTTGCCTGTCTGTCTGTTCTAGAGTGCATTGCCTGTCTGTCCGTACTAGAAGGCCGTGTCTGTCTGCATCTACTACAAACCAATGCCTGTCTGTCCGTACAAGAGGGCCTTGCCTGTCTGTTTGTACAAGAAGGCCTTGTATGTCTGTATTTACTAGAGGGTATTGCCTGTCTGTCTGTCTGTCTGTACTAGAGGGCATTGCCTGTCTGTCTGTACTAGAGGGCATTGCCTGTCTGTCTGTTCTAGAGGGCATTGCCTGTCTGTCTGTACTAGATGACATTGTCTGTCTGTCTGTCTGTCTGTACCAGAGGGCATTGCCACTCTGTCTGTACTAGATGGCATTGCCTATCTGACTGTACTAGATGGCACTGCCGTTCTGTCTGTCGGTCTGTTCTAGAGAGCATTGCCTGTCTGTCTGTACTAGATGGCATTGCCTGTTTGTCTGTCGGTCTGTACTAGAAGGCATTGCATGTCTGTCTGTACTAGCGGCCATTGCCTGTCTGTCTGTACTAGAGGGCATTGTCTATCTGTCTGTACTAGATGGCATTGCCTGTTTGTCTGTCGTTCTGTAATAGAGGGCATTGCCTGTCTGTCTGTACAAGATGGAATGACTGTCCTGTCTGTCTGTACTAGATGGCATTGCCTGTTTGTCTGTCGGTCTGTACTAGAAGGCATTGTCTGTCTGTATGTACTAGCGGCCATTGCCTGTCTGTCTGTACTAGGGGGCATTGCCTGTCTGTCTATACTAGATGGCATTGCCTGTTTGTCAGTCGGTCTGTAATAGAGGGCATTGCCTGTCTGTCTGAACAAGATGGCATTGCCTGTCCGTCTGTTCAAGAGGGCATTGCCTGTCTGTCTGTACTAGATGGCATTGCCTGTCTGTCTGTACTAGATGGCATTGCCTGTTTGTCTGTCGGTCTGTACTAGAAGGCATTGTCTATCTGTATGTACAAGATGTTTGCGAACAAATATTTTTCTTCCAAGATTGCTTCTTTGCAGTCATATGGTAATGCTATGTATTAAACATTTTTTACACAGTCAGTGTATATCTTCAACCTCTGTGATTCCCCCCCATCTTGACTTTAATAACTCTTTAATGCATCTCTCATTTTCCCGTTCTAAAATCCATGTTCATTTATTTCCAGTAACCTGGCTACTCCCAAGGACTGCCGCGCTTTGGACCGTTCAGAACAATGAAATATTGAAAAATAAACTCAGTGTTTATCAGTTTTAAAAACATCTCGTAATGGAAACCATTTAAAACGTTCTGTATATTTTGCTGGTTGACTGGCGATATTCTGAAGACTCTCATTAACTACCCGCCAAAACCAATATAAAACTGTACACGGGATTTGTTTGGGTTACTCATGGGAAATCAATCTTGGAGCTACTGACAGACATTGTTTGGAATAATTAATAGATGAGATACAGCGTCTCTCTTGTCCACCCTTTTGACTTTTGTTTTGATTCTTAGGTCACAATACCAATATGAACCTGTTGTGAACTACACATAGTCCAGACAGAAAGTGCTGACCTTTCAGCAGCAACAACAACAACAACAACAACAACAACAACAACAAGAACAACAACAACAGCAG